>NW_028164433.1:0-1000 GCF_964263955.1 Coregonus lavaretus | reverse complement strand
TTTCCAGTGTACTTGTAACAATAATTAACTATTTCGAATGTCTCTGTCTCTCTCTCGCACGCATGCACACACGCCTGTACACAGGCACACACACGCACGCACACAGTAAAATAATCCCAGAGTCGTGGGTACCATCGGTGGGTTGCAGATTGTTTTCTCTTCTTTAACAGAAATCTCCCCACCTGTTTGCTTAGTGGAATACATTTAACACGTACATTTATTTAACAAGACATGGAGCTTGTCTGTGGTGGTTTTTCTGGTAGGGTTCCAGCCATGGTTTATCCCTAATAAAAACAGTGTGAGTACCAGAGCCAGTCAGGCAGGGCAGCCTAATGTTTGCCAGTCTAAAATCCTATAGCCTGTCTCAGTACTACGATGCCTTCATTAAAACAGCGCTCTACATATCCATACACCCCTGCCTGCCAGACTAAACATTACTGGGCCTAATGAAATATGAGAGACAGAGAGACAGAGAGAGAGAATGAGAGATAGAGAAACACACACACATATACAGTCTTGTTTATCTAACCTTGTGGGGACACACAATTGATTCCCATTCAAAATCCTATTTTCCTTAACCCCTAACCCAAAGCCTAGCCCTAAACCGAACCCCCTAGAAATATACTTTTTCCTTGTGGGGACTAACAAAATGTCACCAGTTGGTGTGGGGACTTCTGGTCCCCACAAGTATAGCTAAACACACACACACACACAGGTTTGTAGAAGGGGTTGAGGAAGCAGCCACTCCACCTTCAGGCCCCCGGCCGTCACATGACATGCAGATTCCAGAGGTGAATTGGCAGATGATCCACACGCTGGTGGGTATATGGGAAAGTTGTTTTAGTCCAGCACTCATGGCTTAAGGCCCTCACACGCAATCTCTCTACCTCAGAACAGACAGAGGCACCATGCAGGGGCTGGCTAGCTGACTACTGAGGATAACACAGCTACGTACAGCTCTCTCTCTCTCTCTCTCTCTCTCTCTCTCTCTCTCTCTCTC
>NW_028164434.1:0-1000 GCF_964263955.1 Coregonus lavaretus | reverse complement strand
CGCTCACACCATCTCAGAATGTGATCACATCCAGGAGAGAAAATACAAAGTGTATGTGTGTGTTTTAATCGATGTACTGTAGATGGAGCGGTTACGCACCCACAACTATCTCATCTACCTCTAGTGTTCGGCTGCATGACTACTCTACTCCCTAGCATCCCTTGTGACAAGGTTATAACACTGGATCCTGCAGCTATTCTATTGCCACTACAATCAATATTCCAATACTTAGTCTTATCAATTTACCTAGAAAAAGACAGAACCAAATTTACATTACATTGGTTTGTGATGTCAGAATAGCTGCTCACAATGAATTGTGACATCGGCATTCCCATGAAGACACCTCGATGCGGAATATGTAAACCTGATGTAAATGCCCTGCCCCCCCCATTTGGTAAACAACTGTGATTTAGACAAGTGTTTACATTGTGACTAACAGGACACCCACAGAGAGAGGAGGTTGACAAACACAGTCAAGCTATCCTCTCCCTCTCAAATTCCATCAGCATTTTATAGCCAACTGGCATGGAGTTAGAAAGTCTTGAGTAAATTAAATGGGTATTTATATGGCTTCAAATAACTAATTCTATGCCAATTCTACATGATTTAATTGGGTTTAGAAGGCATTTTATGTATTAATATTAGGTTGTTTTCGTCCACTGGTATGTGTCCATGCAGTATTTTGTGGCTTTGCCAACGAGGCTTCTGAAGAGTGCTGTATGCTGTATTAGTCACAGAAGATGACACGCCAATGGCCCTCCATCCATCCTAGTTATTTTAGGCAAAGAACATAACATTTGTTTCATAATACAAAAAGTACCAAACGACTGAGATATTGAGATACTGAGAGAATTAATATCTTAGTTTTTTGCTTTGCCCACCATCCCGTCAAATCTGATGTGTATCATGTCTCCGTGAAGGCAATTTTACTCAATTGGGTGGACAATAAAGTTTTGATAATCTAGTCCAACTGTATTATACCTATCTCAACCTTATCATA
>NW_028164435.1:30000-35071 GCF_964263955.1 Coregonus lavaretus | reverse complement strand
ACGGAGTGTGGGCCTGGAGGCATGGAGGTCGGGGACGCCCATGCAGTGAGCTGCAGTCTCAGTCCGAGTGAGAGATGGTTTGAGCGGACACGGAGTGTGGGCCTGGAGGCATGGAGGTCGGGGACGCCCATGCAGTGAGCTGCAGTCTCAGTCCGAGTGAGAGATGGTTTGAGCGGGCAGGGAGTGTGGGCTTGGTGGTCGTGGTTCTGGAGCCCAGGCCATCCAGGGAGTGAGCTGCAGTCTGAGGCCGAGTGAGAGAGGGTTTGAGTGGGCAGGGAGTGTGGGCTTGGTGGTCGTGGTTCTGGAGCCCAGGCCATCCAGGGAGTGAGCTGCAGTCTGAGGCCGAGTGAGAGAGGGTTTGAGTGGGCAGGGAGTGTGGGCTTGGTGGTCGTGGTTCTGGAGCCCAGGCCATCCAGGGAGTGAGCTGCAGTCTCAGGCCGAGTGAGAGAGGGTTTCACTGGGCATGGAGTGTAGAGATGGAGGCAATGAGCTCCAGAGGTCACAAAGGTCAATGTGGGCCTGCATGGCTGTCAGCAGGGCCACAGAGAGAAGGCCCAAGTGAATAGGTGTGTCTGTGTGAGTGAGTGAACCTGTCTCATAGGGGGGCAGAGCAGGCATCCCCTTTGGGGGCTGTCTGCTCTGTCCCCCTTTTTTTTTGGCCTCCTATACCTCTGGAGGTCAAGGGAGTAAGCTGTACTCTCAAGCCCATGTGAGAGAGGCTTTTAATGGGAAGAGAGAGTTTAAAAAGAGGCATGGAGCTCCAGAGGTCACAAAGGTCAATGTGGGCCTGCATGGATGTCAGCAGGGCATGAGGGAGAAGGCCCAAGTGAATAGGTGTGTCTGTGTGAGTGAGTGAACCTGTCTCATAGGGGGGCAGAGCAGGCATCCCCTTTGGGGGCTGTCTGCTCTGTCCCCCTTTTTTTTTGGCCTCCTATACCTCTGGAGGTCAAGGGAGTAAGCTGTACTCTCAAGCCCATGGGAGAGAGGGTTTTAATAGGGAGAGAGTGATTAAAAAGAGGCATGGTGCTCCAGGGGAGTGAGCTGTACTCTCATGCCCATGGGAGATGCCCTTTACTAGGCAGGGAGTTTAGAACAAGGTGCATGGAGCTCCAGAGGTCACAAAGGTCAATGTGGGCCTGCATGGATGTCAGCAGGGCATGAGGGAGAAGGCCCAAGTGAATAGGTTTGTCTGTGTGTGTCTGTGTGAGTGAGTGAGTGAGTGTGTGTGTGAACCTTTCCCACAGGAGGGCAGCACTGTGCAGGCAGCTCCAATGGAGGCTGGCTGCTCTGTGCCCATGTATTATTTGTTCTCTCTCTCTCTCTCTCTCCCCTTTCTTCTGGCCTGCTGGGTCACTTTTGTGTGTGGAGGGCTGGACTCTGTCTCACCCATCCCAGCCATGGGCACCCAGAATGCCCATGTGTGAGTCAGGAGCCCTCCCCTGGTTCTCCTAGTGAAAATGACCTGTGGCGCCCCCCTGTGGATGGATCTTGGTGGGGGTGCTTGGACCCCTTCTTGGGGTCTCCTCCAAGCCAGCCATGCCGACCATGGGCACCCAAAACCCCCATGTGTGAGTGAACAGCCTCCCCAGTGTACCCATAGTGAAATCAGGCTTAAAGTGACCTGTGGCGCCCCCCTGTGGATGGATCTTGGTGGGGGTGCTTGGACCCCTTCTTGGGGTCTCCTCCAAGCCAGCCATGCCGACCATGGGCACCCAAAACCCCCATGTGTGAGTGAACAGCCTCCCCAGTGTACCCATAGTGAAATCAGGCTTAAAGTGACCTGTGGCGCCCCCCTGTGGATGGATCTTGGTGGGGGTGCTTGGACCCCTTCTTGGGGTCTCCTCCAAGCCAGCCATGCCGACCATGGGCACCCAAAACCCCCATGTGTGAGTGAACAGCCTCCCCAGTGTACCCATAGTGAAATCAGGCTTAAAGTGACCTGTGGCGCCCCCCTGTGGATGGATCTTGGTGGGGGTGCTTGGACCCCTTCTTGGGGTCTCCTCCAAGCCAGCCATGCCGACCATGGGCACCCAAAACCCCCATGTGTGAGTGAACAGCCTCCCCAGTGTACCCATAGTGAAATCAGGCTTAAAGTGACCTGTGGCGCCCCCCTGTGGATGGATCTTGGTGGGGGTGCTTGGACCCCTTCTTGGGGTCTCCTCCAAGCCAGCCATGCCGACCATGGGCACCCAAAACCCCCATGTGTGAGTGAACAGCCTCCCCAGTGTACCCATAGTGAAATCCGGCCTAAAGTGACCTGTGGCGCCCCCCTGTGGATGGATTCGGCTGTGGGTGCTTGGACCCCTTCTTGGGGTCTCCCCCAAGCTGGCCATGCCGACCATGGGCACCCAAAACCCCCATGTGTGAGTGAACAGCCTCCCCTGGGTCCCCATAGTGAAATCCGGCCTAAAGTGACCTGTGGCGCCCCCCTGTGGATGGATTCGGCTGTGGGTGCTTGGACCCCTTCTTGGGGTCTCCCCCAAGCTGGCCATGCCGACCATGGGCACCCAAAACCCCCATGTGTGAGTGAACAGCCTCCCCTGGGTCCCCATAGTGAAATCCGGCCTAAAGTGACCTGTGGCGCCCCCCTGTGGATGGATCTGGATGGGGGTGCTTGGACCCCTTCTTGGGGTCTCCTCCAAGCCAGCCATGCCGACCATGGGCACCCAAAACCCCCATGTGTGAGTGAACAGCCTCCCCTGGGTCCCCATAGTGAAATCAGGCTTAAAATGACATGTGGCGCCCCCCTGTGGATGGATCCGGCTGTGGGGTCTTGTACCCCCTCTTGGGGTCACCCCCAAGCCGGCCATGGGCACCCAAAACCCCCATGTGTGAGTGAACAGCCTCCCCTGTGTCCCCATAGTGAAATCAGGCCTAAAGTGACATGTGGCGCCCCCCTGTGGATGGATCCGGGTGGGGGTGCTTGGACCCCCTCTTGGGGTCTCCCCCAAGCCATGGGCAGCCAAATCCCCCATTTGTGAGTTAAGATCATCCCCTGGTTCCCCTAGTGAAATCAGGCCTAAAATGACCTCTGTGGCGCCCCCCTGTGGATGGATCCGGCTGTGGGGTCTTGGACCCCCTCTTGGGGTCACCCCCAAGCCAGCCATGGGCACCCAAAACCCCCATTTGTGAGTTAAGATCATCCCCTGGTTCCCCTAGTGAAATCAGGCTTAAAATGACATGTGGCGCCCCCCTGTGGATGGATCCGGGTGTGGGGTCTTGGACCCCCTCTTGGGGTCACCCCCAAGCCGGCCAAGGGCACCCAAAACCCCCATGTGTGAGGTAAGAGCCTCCCCTGGTTCTCCTAGTGTCCGCCGGCGGTTTACCATATGGGGGTGTCTGACCACCACCCCAATCCGAGAAAAGTGCATCAAAATCGGCCTCCGTGAGCCAGGAGTCGGTCCCTGGTTCTCATAGTGTCAACCGGATGATTTCCATATGGGGGTGTCTGACCACCAACCCAATCCGAGAAAAGTGCATCAAAATCGGCCTTCCGGGAGCCAGGAGTCGGTCCCTGGTTCTCATAGTGTCAACCGGATGGTTTCCATATGGGGGTGTCTGACCACCAACCCAATCCGAGAAAAGTGCATCAAAATCGGCCTTCCGGGAGCCAGGAGTCGGTCCCTGGTTCTCATAGTGTCAACCGGATGATTTCCATATGGGGGTGTCTGACCACCAACCCAATCCGAGAAAAGTGCATCAAAATCGGCCTCCGTGAGCCAGGAGTCGGTCCCTGGTTCTCATAGTGTCAACCGGATGATTTCCATATGGGGGTGTCTGACCACCAACCCAATCCGAGAAAAGTGCATCAAAATCGGCCTTCCGGGAGCCAGGAGTCGGTCCCTGGTTCTCCTAATGTCAACCGGATGATTTCCATATGGGGGTGTCTGACCACCAACCCAATCCGAGAAAAGTGCATCAAAATCGGCCTTCCGGGAGCCAGGAGTCGGTCCCTGGTTCTCATAGTGTCAACCGGATGATTTCCATATGGGGGTGTCTGACCACCAACCCAATCCGAGAAAAGTGCATCAAAATCGGCCTCCGTGAGCCAGGAGTCGGTCCCTGGTTCTCATAGTGTCAACCGGATGATTTCCATATGGGGGTGTCTGACCACCAACCCAATCCGAGAAAAGTGCATCAAAATCGGCCTTCCGGGAGCCAGGAGTCGGTCCCTGGTTCTCATAGTGTCAACCGGATGGTTTCCATATGGGGGTGTCTGACCACCAACCCAATCCGAGAAAAGTGCATCAAAATCGGCCTTCCGGGAGCCAGGAGTCGGTCCCTGGTTCTCCTAATGTCAACCGGATGATTTCCATATGGGGGTGTCTGACCACCAACCCAATCCGAGAAAAGTGCATCAAAATCGGCCTTCCGGGAGCCAGGAGTCGGTCCCTGGTTCTCCTAATGTCAACCGGATGATTTCCATATGGGGGTGTCTGACCACCAACCCAATCCGAGAAAAGTGCATCAAAATCGGCCTTCCGGGAGCCAGGAGTCGGTCCCTGGTTCTCATAGTGTCAACCGGATGGTTTCCATATGGGGGTGTCTGACCACCAACCCAATCCGAGAAAAGTGCATCAAAATCGGCCTTCCGGGAGCCAGGAGTCGGTCCCTGGTTCTCCTAATGTCAACCGGATGATTTCCATATGGGGGTGTCTGACCACCAACCCAATCCGAGAAAAGTGCATCAAAATCGGCCTTCCGGGAGCCAGGAGTCGGTCCCTGGTTCTCCTAATGTCAACCGGATGATTTCCATATGGGGGTGTCTGACCACCAACCCAATCCGAGAAAAGTGCATCAAAATCGGCCTTCCGGGAGCCAGGAGTCGGTCCCTGGTTCTCATAGTGTCAACCGGATGGTTTCCATATGGGGGTGTCTGACCACCAACCCAATCCGAGAAAAGTGCATCAAAATCGGCCTTCCGGGAGCCAGGAGTCGGTCCCTGGTTCTCATAGTGTCAACCGGATGGTTTCCATATGGGGGTGTCTGACCACCAACCCAATCCGAGAAAAGTGCATCAAAATCGGCCTTCCGGGAGCCAGGAGTCGGTCCCTGGTTCTCATAGTGTCAA
>NW_028164435.1:12500-17500 GCF_964263955.1 Coregonus lavaretus | reverse complement strand
CGAGTGAGAGAGGGTTTCACTGGGCATGGAGTGTAGAGATGGAGGCAATGAGCTCCAGAGGTCACAAAGGTCAATGTGGGCCTGCATGGCTGTCAGCAGGGCCACAGAGAGAAGGCCCAAGTGAATAGGTGTGTCTGTGTGAGTGAGTGAACCTGTCTCATAGGGGGGCAGAGCAGGCATCCCCTTTGGGGGCTGTCTGCTCTGTCCCCCTTTTTTTTTGGCCTCCTATACCTCTGGAGGTCAAGGGAGTAAGCTGTACTCTCAAGCCCATGTGAGAGAGGCTTTTAATGGGAAGAGAGAGTTTAAAAAGAGGCATGGAGCTCCAGAGGTCACAAAGGTCAATGTGGGCCTGCATGGATGTCAGCAGGGCATGAGGGAGAAGGCCCAAGTGAATAGGTGTGTCTGTGTGAGTGAGTGAACCTGTCTCATAGGGGGGCAGAGCAGGCATCCCCTTTGGGGGCTGTCTGCTCTGTCCCCCTTTTTTTTTGGCCTCCTATACCTCTGGAGGTCAAGGGAGTAAGCTGTACTCTCAAGCCCATGGGAGAGAGGGTTTTAATAGGGAGAGAGTGATTAAAAAGAGGCATGGTGCTCCAGGGGAGTGAGCTGTACTCTCATGCCCATGGGAGATGCCCTTTACTAGGCAGGGAGTTTAGAACAAGGTGCATGGAGCTCCAGAGGTCACAAAGGTCAATGTGGGCCTGCATGGATGTCAGCAGGGCATGAGGGAGAAGGCCCAAGTGAATAGGTTTGTCTGTGTGTGTCTGTGTGAGTGAGTGAGTGAGTGTGTGTGTGAACCTTTCCCACAGGAGGGCAGCACTGTGCAGGCAGCTCCAATGGAGGCTGGCTGCTCTGTGCCCATGTATTATTTGTTCTCTCTCTCTCTCTCTCTCCCCTTTCTTCTGGCCTGCTGGGTCACTTTTGTGTGTGGAGGGCTGGACTCTGTCTCACCCATCCCAGCCATGGGCACCCAGAATGCCCATGTGTGAGTCAGGAGCCCTCCCCTGGTTCTCCTAGTGAAAATGACCTGTGGCGCCCCCCTGTGGATGGATCTTGGTGGGGGTGCTTGGACCCCTTCTTGGGGTCTCCTCCAAGCCAGCCATGCCGACCATGGGCACCCAAAACCCCCATGTGTGAGTGAACAGCCTCCCCAGTGTACCCATAGTGAAATCAGGCTTAAAGTGACCTGTGGCGCCCCCCTGTGGATGGATCTTGGTGGGGGTGCTTGGACCCCTTCTTGGGGTCTCCTCCAAGCCAGCCATGCCGACCATGGGCACCCAAAACCCCCATGTGTGAGTGAACAGCCTCCCCAGTGTACCCATAGTGAAATCAGGCTTAAAGTGACCTGTGGCGCCCCCCTGTGGATGGATCTTGGTGGGGGTGCTTGGACCCCTTCTTGGGGTCTCCTCCAAGCCAGCCATGCCGACCATGGGCACCCAAAACCCCCATGTGTGAGTGAACAGCCTCCCCAGTGTACCCATAGTGAAATCAGGCTTAAAGTGACCTGTGGCGCCCCCCTGTGGATGGATCTTGGTGGGGGTGCTTGGACCCCTTCTTGGGGTCTCCTCCAAGCCAGCCATGCCGACCATGGGCACCCAAAACCCCCATGTGTGAGTGAACAGCCTCCCCAGTGTACCCATAGTGAAATCAGGCTTAAAGTGACCTGTGGCGCCCCCCTGTGGATGGATCTTGGTGGGGGTGCTTGGACCCCTTCTTGGGGTCTCCTCCAAGCCAGCCATGCCGACCATGGGCACCCAAAACCCCCATGTGTGAGTGAACAGCCTCCCCAGTGTACCCATAGTGAAATCCGGCCTAAAGTGACCTGTGGCGCCCCCCTGTGGATGGATTCGGCTGTGGGTGCTTGGACCCCTTCTTGGGGTCTCCCCCAAGCTGGCCATAGCCGACCATGGGCACCCAAAACCCCCATGTGTGAGTGAACAGCCTCCCCTGGGTCCCCATAGTGAAATCCGGCCTAAAGTGACCTGTGGCGCCCCCCTGTGGATGGATTCGGCTGTGGGTGCTTGGACCCCTTCTTGGGGTCTCCCCCAAGCTGGCCATGCCGACCATGGGCACCCAAAACCCCCATGTGTGAGTGAACAGCCTCCCCTGGGTCCCCATAGTGAAATCCGGCCTAAAGTGACCTGTGGCGCCCCCCTGTGGATGGATCTGGATGGGGGTGCTTGGACCCCTTCTTGGGGTCTCCTCCAAGCCAGCCATGCCGACCATGGGCACCCAAAACCCCCATGTGTGAGTGAACAGCCTCCCCTGGGTCCCCATAGTGAAATCAGGCTTAAAATGACATGTGGCGCCCCCCTGTGGATGGATCCGGCTGTGGGGTCTTGTACCCCCTCTTGGGGTCACCCCCAAGCCGGCCATGGGCACCCAAAACCCCCATGTGTGAGTGAACAGCCTCCCCTGTGTCCCCATAGTGAAATCAGGCCTAAAGTGACATGTGGCGCCCCCCTGTGGATGGATCCGGGTGGGGGTGCTTGGACCCCCTCTTGGGGTCTCCCCCAAGCCATGGGCAGCCAAATCCCCCATTTGTGAGTTAAGATCATCCCCTGGTTCCCCTAGTGAAATCAGGCCTAAAATGACCTCTGTGGCGCCCCCCTGTGGATGGATCCGGCTGTGGGGTCTTGGACCCCCTCTTGGGGTCACCCCCAAGCCAGCCATGGGCACCCAAAACCCCCATTTGTGAGTTAAGATCATCCCCTGGTTCCCCTAGTGAAATCAGGCTTAAAATGACATGTGGCGCCCCCCTGTGGATGGATCCGGGTGTGGGGTCTTGGACCCCCTCTTGGGGTCACCCCCAAGCCGGCCAAGGGCACCCAAAACCCCCATGTGTGAGGTAAGAGCCTCCCCTGGTTCTCCTAGTGTCCGCCGGCGGTTTACCATATGGGGGTGTCTGACCACCACCCCAATCCGAGAAAAGTGCATCAAAATCGGCCTCCGTGAGCCAGGAGTCGGTCCCTGGTTCTCATAGTGTCAACCGGATGATTTCCATATGGGGGTGTCTGACCACCAACCCAATCCGAGAAAAGTGCATCAAAATCGGCCTTCCGGGAGCCAGGAGTCGGTCCCTGGTTCTCATAGTGTCAACCGGATGGTTTCCATATGGGGGTGTCTGACCACCAACCCAATCCGAGAAAAGTGCATCAAAATCGGCCTTCCGGGAGCCAGGAGTCGGTCCCTGGTTCTCATAGTGTCAACCGGATGATTTCCATATGGGGGTGTCTGACCACCAACCCAATCCGAGAAAAGTGCATCAAAATCGGCCTCCGTGAGCCAGGAGTCGGTCCCTGGTTCTCATAGTGTCAACCGGATGATTTCCATATGGGGGTGTCTGACCACCAACCCAATCCGAGAAAAGTGCATCAAAATCGGCCTTCCGGGAGCCAGGAGTCGGTCCCTGGTTCTCCTAATGTCAACCGGATGATTTCCATATGGGGGTGTCTGACCACCAACCCAATCCGAGAAAAGTGCATCAAAATCGGCCTTCCGGGAGCCAGGAGTCGGTCCCTGGTTCTCATAGTGTCAACCGGATGATTTCCATATGGGGGTGTCTGACCACCAACCCAATCCGAGAAAAGTGCATCAAAATCGGCCTCCGTGAGCCAGGAGTCGGTCCCTGGTTCTCATAGTGTCAACCGGATGATTTCCATATGGGGGTGTCTGACCACCAACCCAATCCGAGAAAAGTGCATCAAAATCGGCCTTCCGGGAGCCAGGAGTCGGTCCCTGGTTCTCATAGTGTCAACCGGATGGTTTCCATATGGGGGTGTCTGACCACCAACCCAATCCGAGAAAAGTGCATCAAAATCGGCCTTCCGGGAGCCAGGAGTCGGTCCCTGGTTCTCCTAATGTCAACCGGATGATTTCCATATGGGGGTGTCTGACCACCAACCCAATCCGAGAAAAGTGCATCAAAATCGGCCTTCCGGGAGCCAGGAGTCGGTCCCTGGTTCTCCTAATGTCAACCGGATGATTTCCATATGGGGGTGTCTGACCACCAACCCAATCCGAGAAAAGTGCATCAAAATCGGCCTTCCGGGAGCCAGGAGTCGGTCCCTGGTTCTCATAGTGTCAACCGGATGGTTTCCATATGGGGGTGTCTGACCACCAACCCAATCCGAGAAAAGTGCATCAAAATCGGCCTTCCGGGAGCCAGGAGTCGGTCCCTGGTTCTCCTAATGTCAACCGGATGATTTCCATATGGGGGTGTCTGACCACCAACCCAATCCGAGAAAAGTGCATCAAAATCGGCCTTCCGGGAGCCAGGAGTCGGTCCCTGGTTCTCCTAATGTCAACCGGATGATTTCCATATGGGGGTGTCTGACCACCAACCCAATCCGAGAAAAGTGCATCAAAATCGGCCTTCCGGGAGCCAGGAGTCGGTCCCTGGTTCTCATAGTGTCAACCGGATGGTTTCCATATGGGGGTGTCTGACCACCAACCCAATCCGAGAAAAGTGCATCAAAATCGGCCTTCCGGGAGCCAGGAGTCGGTCCCTGGTTCTCATAGTGTCAACCGGATGGTTTCCATATGGGGGTGTCTGACCACCAACCCAATCCGAGAAAAGTGCATCAAAATCGGCCTTCCGGGAGCCAGGAGTCGGTCCCTGGTTCTCATAGTGTCAACCGGATGGTTTCCATATGGGGGTGTCTGACCACCAACCCAATCCGAGAAAAGTGCATCAAAATCGGCCTTCCGTGAGGCAGGAGTCGGCCCCTGGTTCTCCTGTTGTCAACCGGATGATTTCCATATGGGGGTGTCTGACCACCACCCCAATCCGAAAAAAGTGCATCAAATCGGCCTTCCGTGAGCCAGGAGTCGGTCCCTGGTTCTCCTGGTGTCCGCCGGCGGACAACCATGTTGGGGTGTCTGACCACCAACCCAATCCGAGAAAAGTGCATCAAAATCGGCCTTCCGTGAGGCAGGAGTCGGCCCCTGGTTCTCCTGTTGTCAACCGGATGATTTCCATATGGGGGTGTCTGACCACCACC
>NW_028164435.1:0-2500 GCF_964263955.1 Coregonus lavaretus | reverse complement strand
TGCCCCGGTTCGCCTGGTGGTCGTGGTTCTGGAGCCCAGGCCACCCAGGGAGTGAGCTGCAGTCTCAGGCCGAGTGAGAGATGGTTTGAGCGGGCATGGAGTGTGGGCCTGGAGGCATGGAGGTCGGAGAGGCATGGAGGTCGAGGGAGTGAGCTGCAGTCTCAGTCCGAGTGAGAGATGGTTTGAGCGGACACGGAGTGTGGGCCTGGAGGCATGGAGGTCGGGGACGCCCATGCAGTGAGCTGCAGTCTCAGTCCGAGTGAGAGATGGTTTGAGCGGACACAGAGTGTGGGCCTGGAGGCATGGAGGTCGGGGACGCCCATGCAGTGAGCTGCAGTCTCAGTCCGAGTGAGAGATGGTTTGAGCGGACACGGAGTGTGGGCCTGGAGGCATGGAGGTCGGGGAGGCCCATGCAGTGAGCTGCAGTCTCAGTCCGAGTGAGAGATGGTTTGAGCGGACACGGAGTGTGGGCCTGGAGGCATGGAGGTCGGGGAGGCCCATGCAGTGAGCTGCAGTCTCAGTCCGAGTGAGAGATGGTTTGAGCGGACACAGAGTGTGGGCCTGGAGGCATGGAGGTCGGGGACGCCCATGCAGTGAGCTGCAGTCTCAGTCCGAGTGAGAGATGGTTTGAGCGGACACGGAGTGTGGGCCTGGAGGCATGGAGGTCGGGGGACGCCCATGCAGTGAGCTGCAGTCTCAGTCCGAGTGAGAGATGGTTTGAGCGGACACGGAGTGTGGGCCTGGAGGCATGGAGGTCGGGGAGGCCCATGCAGTGAGCTGCAGTCTCAGTCCGAGTGAGAGATGGTTTGAGCGGACACAGAGTGTGGGCCTGGAGGCATGGAGGTCGGGGACGCCCATGCAGTGAGCTGCAGTCTCAGTCCGAGTGAGAGATGGTTTGAGCGGACACGGAGTGTGGGCCTGGAGGCATGGAGGTCGGGGACGCCCATGCAGTGAGCTGCAGTCTCAGTCCGAGTGAGAGATGGTTTGAGCGGACACGGAGTGTGGGCCTGGAGGCATGGAGGTCGGGGACGCCCATGCAGTGAGCTGCAGTCTCAGTCCGAGTGAGAGATGGTTTGAGCGGGCAGGGAGTGTGGGCTTGGTGGTCGTGGTTCTGGAGCCCAGGCCATCCAGGGAGTGAGCTGCAGTCTGAGGCCGAGTGAGAGAGGGTTTGAGTGGGCAGGGAGTGTGGGCTTGGTGGTCGTGGTTCTGGAGCCCAGGCCATCCAGGGAGTGAGCTGCAGTCTGAGGCCGAGTGAGAGAGGGTTTGAGTGGGCAGGGAGTGTGGGCTTGGTGGTCGTGGTTCTGGAGCCCAGGCCATCCAGGGAGTGAGCTGCAGTCTCAGGCCGAGTGAGAGAGGGTTTCACTGGGCATGGAGTGTAGAGATGGAGGCAATGAGCTCCAGAGGTCACAAAGGTCAATGTGGGCCTGCATGGCTGTCAGCAGGGCCACAGAGAGAAGGCCCAAGTGAATAGGTGTGTCTGTGTGAGTGAGTGAACCTGTCTCATAGGGGGGCAGAGCAGGCATCCCCTTTGGGGGCTGTCTGCTCTGTCCCCCTTTTTTTTTGGCCTCCTATACCTCTGGAGGTCAAGGGAGTAAGCTGTACTCTCAAGCCCATGTGAGAGAGGCTTTTAATGGGAAGAGAGAGTTTAAAAAGAGGCATGGAGCTCCAGAGGTCACAAAGGTCAATGTGGGCCTGCATGGATGTCAGCAGGGCATGAGGGAGAAGGCCCAAGTGAATAGGTGTGTCTGTGTGAGTGAGTGAACCTGTCTCATAGGGGGGCAGAGCAGGCATCCTTTGGGGGCTGTCTGCTCTGTCCCCCTTTTTTTTTGGCCTCCTATACCTCTGGAGGTCAAGGGAGTAAGCTGTACTCTCAAGCCCATGTGAGAGAGGCTTTTAATGGGAAGAGAGAGTTTAAAAAGAGGCATGGAGCTCCAGAGGTCACAAAGGTCAATGTGGGCCTGCATGGATGTCAGCAGGGCATGAGGGAGAAGGCCCAAGTGAATAGGTGTGTCTGTGTGAGTGAGTGAACCTGTCTCATAGGGGGGCAGAGCAGGCATCCCCTTTGGGGGCTGTCTGCTCTGTCCCCCTTTTTTTTTGGCCTCCTATACCTCTGGAGGTCAAGGGAGTAAGCTGTACTCTCAAGCCCATGGGAGAGAGGGTTTTAATAGGGAGAGAGTGATTAAAAAGAGGCATGGTGCTCCAGGGGAGTGAGCTGTACTCTCATGCCCATGGGAGATGCCCTTTACTAGGCAGGGAGTTTAGAACAAGGTGCATGGAGCTCCAGAGGTCACAAAGGTCAATGTGGGCCTGCATGGATGTCAGCAGGGCATGAGGGAGAAGGCCCAAGTGAATAGGTTTGTCTGTGTGTGTCTGTGTGAGTGAGTGAGTGAGTGTGTGTGTGAACCTTTCCCACAGGAGGGCAGCACTGTGCAGGCAGCTCCAATGGAGGCTGGCTGCTCTGTGCCCATGTATTATTTGTTCTCTCTCTCTCTCTCTCTCC
>NW_028164436.1:52500-64786 GCF_964263955.1 Coregonus lavaretus | reverse complement strand
AGTTAGCCAGCGGTTCTTTCCTGTCTACATGGATCTATTAGCTGGACCAGCGGTTAGCCAGTTAGCCAGCGGTTCTCTCCTGTCTACATGGATCTATTAGCTGGACCAGCGGTTAGCCAGATAACCAGCGGTCCTCTCCTGTCTATCTGGATCTATTAGCTGGACCAGCGGTTAGCCAGTTAGCCAGCAGTTCTCCCATGTCTATATGGATATATTAGCTGGATCAGCAGTTAGCCAGTTAGCCAGCGGTTCTCCCATGTCTATATGGATCTATTAGCTGGACCAGCGGTTAGCCAGTTAGCCAGCGGTTCTCCCATGTCTATATGGATCTATTAGCTGGACCAGCGGTTAGCAAGTTAGCCAGCGGTTCTCTCATGTCTATATGGATCTATTAGCTGAACCAGCGGTTAGCCAGTTAGCCAGTGGTTCTCTCATGTCTATATGGATCTATTAGCTGAACCAGCGGTTAGCTAGTGATTTCACCACTAGCATAGCGATCAAGCTGCATCTCTTCCCCTCTCTCACTAGCTACTTGTTACCCAAGGCATGCTGATGCTGAACACCACATGATGTTAACCTGAGCCAAACAAGCCCATCTCTCTCTTTCACTCACTGGATCTACAGGCATTCAACTGAATGGGAAACAACATCATTCTGTCTCTCCCTCTCTCTCTCTCTTCCCTCTCTCTCTCTCTTCCCTCCCTCCCTCCCTCCCTCCCTCCCTCCCTCCCTCCCTCCCTCCCTCCCTCCCTCCCTTCCTCTCTTCTTTCTCTCTCTTCTTTCTCTCTCTTCCCTCTCTCTCTCTCCCCTCTCTCTCATCTCTCTCTCTTCCCTCCTCTCTATCTCTCTCTCTCTCTCTCTCTCTCTCTTTCTCTCTCTCTCTCGGTCTCTCCCTCTCTCTCTCTTCCCTCTCTCTCTCTTCCCTCACTCACTTCTCTCTCTCTCTTCCCCCTCTCTCTCTCTTGCTCTCTCTCTCTCTCCGCCCCCCCCCCCCTCTCTCTCTCTCTCTCTCTCTCTCTCTCTCTCTCTCTCTCTCTCTCTTGCTCTCTCTCTCTCTTCCCTCTCTCTCTCTCTCTCTCTCGTTTTCTCTCTCTCTCATTCTCTCTCTCACTCTCTCTCTCACTCTCTCACTCTCTTCTCTCTCTACCCTCTCTTTCTCTCTCTCTTCCCTCTCTCTCTCTCTTGGTCTCTCTCTCTCTCTTCCCTCTCTTTCTCTCTCTCTCTCTCTCTCTCTCGTTTTCTCTCTCTCATTCTCTCTCTCTCACTCTCTCACTCTCTCTCTCACTCTCTCACTCTCTCACTCTCTTCTCTCTCTCTCTCTACCCTCTCTTTCTCTCTCTCTTCCTTCTCTCTCTCCCCCCCCCTTTCTCTCTGTCTCTCTCCTCCCTCTCTCTCCCCCTCTCTCTCTCCCTCTCCCTCTCTCTCTCAATTCAATTAAATTCAATTTAAGGGCTTCATTGAGATGGGAAATGTATGTAAACATTGTCAAAGCAAGTGAAGTACATAATAAACAAAAGTGAAATAAACAATAAAAATGAACAGTAAACATTACACTCAAAAATTCCAAAAGAATAAAGACATTTCAAATGTCATATTATGTCTATATACAGTGTTGTAACAATGTGCAAATAGACTTTGTGGATATGTGTAATCTGAGGGAAATATGTGTCTCTAATATGGTCATACATTTGGCAGGAGGTTAGGAAGTGCAGCTCAGTTTCCACCTCTGTCTTCTCTTGAGAGCCAGGTCTGCCTACGGCGGCCTTTCTCAATAGCAAGGCTATGCTCACTGAGTCTGTACATAGTCAAAGCTTTCCATAAAGGTATCTATCTAGAACCTAAAAGGGTTCATTCGGCTGTCCCCATAGGTTAACCCTTTGAATAACCCTTTTGGGTTTTACCTGGAACCAAAAAGGGTTCTACCTGGAACCAAAAAGGGTTCTTCCTGGAACCAAAAAGGGTTCTACCTGGAATCAGAAAGGGTTCTACCTGGAACCAAAAAGGGTTCTACCTGGAACCAAAAAGGGTCATCCTACGGGGACGGCCGAATGAACCACATTGGAACCCTTTTTTCTAAGAGTGTAGACATGTGATCATCGGAGCATTGCCTCATGCTGCAAGTGCTTCAAATCAACCACAAAGACAAGCTGATCATCTGTTTTCTGATTGATAAAATTATTGTAAGAGTGTTCAAGTTCAGATTGACTTTCAAAAGACTAAATGAAAACGATGAAGCAGTGTCCTAATTATGGCAGAGTAAAATAATGAGAACTTTTTAAGTATTCATATTCAGTTAGCGAACCATATGCCAGGAGCCTTGTGTGGAGTCTAAATGGATATAGGATCATGTTCATGGTTATACTTTAGCAAGGTAAGCACAGCCGACTAAGGTGGTTCCCACTAGGCTATCCAGATGCTTAAGAGCCAGTATAACTTTGAGAGAGAACATACCCTTATGGGCATCTGTGGTTTTCTAACCCTAAAAAGGTGCGTGTGTGTGTGTGTGTGTGTGTGTGTGTGTGTGTGTGTGTGTGTGTGTGTGTGTGTGTGTGTGTGTGTGTGTGGTGTTCAAACAAAAAATATACACTAAGCAGACTCTACAAGGTGTCGAAAAGCAGTCCACAGAGATGCTGGCCCGTGTTGACTACAATACCTCCCACAGTTGTGTCAAGTTGGATGGATGTCCTTTGGGTGGTGGACCATTCTTGATACACACGGGAAACTGTTGAGGGTGGAAAAACCCAGCAGCGTTGCAGTTCTTGACACACTCAAACCGGTGCGCCTGGCACCTAATACCATACCCCGTTCAAAGGCACTTCAATATTTTGTCTACGCCCATTCACTTTCTGAATGGCACACATACACAATCCATGTCTCAATTGTCTCAAGGCTTAAAAATCAATGATGCCATGTATTGATTTAAAGGCTGTAAAGCCACCAGTAAACTAAAATATAAATCCAAAACCATTAATGATGATTAAACTAAATATATATATACAGTGGGGGAAAAAAAGTATTTAGTCAGCCACCAATTGTGCATGTTCTCCCACTTAAAAAGATGAGAGAGGCCTGTAATTTTCATCATAGGTACACGTCAACTATGACAGACAAAATGAGAAAAAAAAATCCAGAAAATCACATTTTAGGATTTTTAATGAATTTATTTGCAAATTATGGTGGAAAATAAGTATTTGGTCAATAACAAAAGTTTCTCAATACTTTGTTATATACCCTTTGTTGGCAATGACACAGGTCAAACGTTTTCTGTAAGTCTTCACAAGCTTTTCACACACTGTTGCTGGTATTTTCGCCCATTCCTCCATGCAGATCTCCTCTAGAGCAGTGATGTATTGGGGCTGTCGCTGGGCAACACGGACTTTCAACTCCCTCCAAAGATTTTCTATGGGGTTGAGATCTGGAGACTGGCTAGGCCACTCCAGGACCTTGAAATGCTTCTTACGAAGCCACTCCTTTGTTGCCCGGGCGGTGTGTTTGGGATCATTATCATGCTGAAAGACCCAGCCACGTTTCATCTTCAATGCCCTTGCTGATGGAAGGAGGTTTTCACTCAAAATCTCACGATACATGGCCCCATTCATTCTTTCCTTTACACGGATCAGTTGTCCTGGTCCCTTTGCAGAAAAACAGCCCCAAAGCATGATGTTTCCACCCCCATGCTTCACAGTAGGTATGGTGTTCTTTGGATGCAACTCAGCATTCTTTGTCCTCCAAACACGACGAGTTGAGTTTTTACCAAAAAGTTATATTTTGGTTTCATCTGACCATATGACATTCTCCCAATCCTCTTCTGGATCATCCAAATGCACTCTAGCAAACTTCAGACGGGCCTGGACATGTACTGGCTTAAGCAGGGGGACACGTCTGGCACTGCAGGATTTGAGTCCCTGATAGCGTAGTGTGTTACTGATGGTAGGCTTTGTTACTTTGGTCCCAGCTCTCTGCAGGTCATTCACTAGGTCCCCCCGTGTGGTTCTGGGATTTTTGCTCACCGTTCTTGTGATCATTTTGACCCCACGGGGTGAGATCTTGCGTGGAGCCCCAGATCGAGGGAGATTATCAGTGGTCTTGTATGTCTTCCATTTCCTAATAATTGCTCCCACAGTTGATTTCTTCAAACCGAGCTGCTTACCTATTGCAGATTCAGTCTTCCCAGCCTGGTGCAGGTCTACAATTTTGTTTCTGGTGTCCTTTGACAGCTCTTTGGTCTTGGCCATAGTGGAGTTTGGAGTGTGACTGTTTGAGGTTGTGGACAGGTGTCTTTTATACTGATAACAAGTTCAAACAGGTGCCATTAATACAGCTAACGAGTGGAGGACAGAGGAGCCTCTTAAAGAAGAAGTTACAGGTCTGTGAGAGCCAGAAATCTTGCTTGTTTGTAGGTGACCAAATACTTATTTTCCACCATAATTTGCAAATAAATTCATTAAAAATCCTTCAATGTGATTTTCTGGATTTTCCTTTTCTCAATTTGTCTGTCATAGTTGACGTGTACCTATGATGAAAATTACAGGCCTCTCTCATCTTTTTAAGTGGGAGAACTTGCACAATTGGTGGCTGACTAAATACTTTTTTTCCCCACTGTACATGATCAAATGCAAATCTTAGAATCAACTATTAAAGACTTCCAGAACTCACTGGATTCTCCAATTACATTGAATCAACTACAGGACAAAATACAAACCCTCCAACCCAAAAAGGCAGATGGTGTTGATGGTATCCTAAATGAAATGATAAAATATACAGACCACAAATTCAAATTGGCTATACTTAAACTCTTTAACATCATCCTTAGCTCTGACATCTTCCCCAATATTTGGAACCAAGGACTGATCACCCCAATCCACAAAAGTGGAGACAAATTTGACCCCAATAACTACCGTGGGATATGCGTCAACAGCCTTCTTGGGAAGATCCTCTGCATTATCATTAACAGCAGACTAGTTGAAAACAATGTACTGAGCAAATGTCAAATTGGCTTTTTACCAAGTATTCACTCTGTACACCCTAATTGACAAACAAACAAAACAAAACAAAGGCTAAGTCTTTTCATAGTTTGTTGATTTCAAAAAAGCTTTTTACTCAATTTGGCATGAGGGTCTGCTATACACATTGATGGAAAGTGGGGTTGGGGGAAAAATATACAACTTTATAAAATCCATATACACAAACAACAAGTGTGCGGTTAAAATTGGCCGTGGGGTGAGACAGGGATGCAGTTTGAGCCCCTCCCTTTTCAACATATATATCAACAAATTGGCGAGGGCACTAGAACAGTCTGCAGCACCCGGCCTCACCCTACTAGAATCTGAAGTAAAATGTCTAATGTTTGCTGATGATCTGGTGCTTCTGTCACCAACTAAGGAGGGCCTACAGCAGAACCTAGATCTTCTGCACAGATTCTGTCAGACCTGGGCCCTGACAGTAAATCTCAGTAAGACAAAAATAATGGTGTTCCAAAGAAGGTCCAGTTAGCAGGACCACAACTACAAATTCCATCTAGACACCGTTGCCCTAGAGCACACAAAAAACTATACATACCTCAGCCTAAACATCAGTGCCACAGGTAACTTCCACAAAGCTGTGAACGATCTGAGAGACAAGACAAGAAGGCCTTCTATCCATCAAAAGGAACATAAAATTTGACATCCCAATTAGGATCTGGCTAAAAATACTTCAATCAGTTATAGAACCCATTGCCCTTTATGGTTGTGAGGTCTGCGGTCCACTCACCAACCAAGAATTCACAAAATGGGACAAACACCAAATTGAGATTCTGCATACAGAATTCTGCAAAAATATCCTCTGTGTACAACGAAAAACACCAAATAATGCATGCAGAGCAGAATTAGGCCGATACACACTAATTATCAAAATCCAGAAAAGAGCCGTTAAATTCTATAACCACTTAAAAGGAAGTGATTCCCAATCGTTCCATAACAAAGCCATCACCTACAGAGAGATGAACTTGGAGAAGAGTCCCCTAAGTAAGCTAAGACAGGCAGCTAAGTAAGTTAGGACAAATTAGCTATCAACAGCAAGCTAGCTGTCCCCAGTCTGTCCCCAAATGAATATAGTTGGTTCTCAGTTGGTTTTGATAATTTAATCTGCCTGTCATGAACATGTAAAAAATCAACATGTGCACAATGGGGCCAGCGCTTTAGGTTCAGGGGTGTGTCAGAAATATTTTTGTTATTTTCACAACCAGAATTATGGGCGCAGTAGCTGGTGGTGGCACCACCACCGCCTTCAACTTGAAAAAACAACTTAAAGGTGCAAGTTGAAGGTGTGTCGAGTCTTGACCCCTCACTGGCCAATCAGAACGTGCTCCATGGCTAAATACAGTTGAAGTCGGAAGTTTACATACACCTTAGCCAAATACATTTAAAGTTCCCTGTAGCTCAGTTGGTAGAGCATGGCGCTTGCAATGCCAGGGTTGTGGGTTCGTTTCCCACGGGGGGGGGAAATAAAAAATGTATGCACTCACTAACTGTAAGTCGCTCTGGATAAGAGCGTCTGCTAAATGACTAAAATGTAATGTAAATGTAAGCTGGTCCTTGGGCTCTGTTCACAAACACAAACAGACCCCACAGAGCCCCAGGACAACAACAACACAATTAGACCCAACCAAATCATGAGAAAACAAAAAGAGAATTACTTGACACATTGGAAAGAACTAACAAAAAAACAGAACAAACTAGAATGCTATTTGGCCCTAAACAGAGAGTAGACAGTGGCAGAATACCTGACCACTGTGACTGACCCAAACTTAAGGAAAGCTTTGACTATGTACAGACTCAGTGAGCATAGCCTTGCTATTGAGAGAGGCCGCCGTAGGCAGACCTGGCTCTCAAGAGAAGACAGGCTATGTGCACACTGCCCACAAAATGAGGTGGAAACTGAGCTGCACTTCCTAACCTCCTGCCAAATGTATGACCATATTAGAGACACATATTTCCCTCAGATTACAGAGATCCACAAAGAATTTGAAAACAAACCCAATTTTGATAAACTCCCTTATCTACTAGGTGAAATACCACAGCGTGCCATCACAGCAGCAAGATTTGTGACCTGTTGCCACAAGAAAATGGCAACCAGTGAAGAACAAACACCATTGTAAATACATCCCATATTTATGTTTATTTATTTTCCCATTTGTAATTTAACTATTTGCACATTGTTACAACACTGTATATATACATAATATGACATTTGAAATGTCTTTATTCTTTTGGAACTTCTGAGTGTAATGTTTACTGTTAATATTTATTGTTTATTTCACTTTTGTTTACTATCTACTTCACTTGCTTTGGCAATGTTAACATACGTTTCCCATGCCAATAAAGCCCTTAAATTGAAATTGAAATTGAGAGAGAGCCGTGGGATAGAGAGACTTTCTGCCAGCTCTTTATTCAATTTAAATTTAAATTTTCAATTTAAGGGCTTTATTTGCATTGGAAATGTATGTTAACATTGCCAAAGCAAGTGAAGTAGATAGTAAACAAAAGTGAAATATACAATAAATATTAACAGTAAACATTACACTCAGAAGTTCCAAAAGAATAAAGACATTTCATATTATGTCTATATACAGTGTCTTTATCTGACAAGCCTTCAAGCCTCAGCAGCTTCAATGATTTTACTGTAGAATAACCAACCTTACCAGACCAGACTCTCAGAACCAACCTGACCAGACCACTCTCAGAACCAACATGACCAGACCAGACTCTCAGAACCAACCTGACCAGACCAGACTCTCAGAAACAACCTGACCAGACCAGGCCAGACTCTCAGAACCAACCTGACCAGACCACTCTCAGAACCAACCTGACCAGACCAGACTCTCAGAACCAACATGACCAGACCAGACTCTCAGAACCAACCTGACCAGACCAGACTCTCAGAAACAACCTGACCAGACCAGACTCTCAGAACCAACCTGACCAGACCAGGCCAGACTCTCAGAACCAACCTGACCAGGCCAGACTCTCAGAACCAACCTGACCAGACCAGACTCTCAGAACCAACCTGACCAGACCAGAGTCTCAGAACCAACCTGACCAGACCAGACTCTCAGAACCAACCTGACCAGACCAGACTCTCAGAACCAACCTGACCAGACCAGACTCTCAGAACCAACCTGACCAGACCAGACTCTCAGAACCAACCTGACCAGACCAGACTCTCAGAACCAACCTGACCAGACCAGACTCTCAGAACCAACCAGACCAGACCAGAGTCTCAGAACCAACCTGACCAGACCAGGCTTCCTTCCCTTCCCTTTGCTCTGCACACACACACACCCAGACACACACACACACCCACACACGCACACACACACACACGCACACACACACACACACACACACACACACACACACACACACACACACACACACATAAATCTGTGTTGTGGAGAACGCGGAATGAATCACGGAATCCAGACATTAAAACGGAATTCAACAATATAAAAAAATGTATTGAACTTAGTAGGAAATCAACTAAATAAATGTATTAAACTATTCAGAAAATGAACTTATTAGAAAATGCATTAATTTGCCCGAGTTAATCATAAGACATGAACAAAAATGCATCAGTGATTCGTATTTTCCTGCAACTTTCTGAAAACGGCACAGGAATGTCCCTGTGTGTGTGTGTGTGTGTGTGTGTGTGTGTGTGTGTGTGTGTGTGTGTGCGGTACATGCGTATCACTTTGTGTAGCCGTTAGCGATGATGCTAATGATAACCATCTTCTGGTAAAGATGGAAAGGCTTTCCCAAAAACCTTCTCAATTAAATGTTAACTACAAAGTAGCGTAGGTCTACCTGGCAGAATGATATCATGATTACTTGCATCAATCCAGTGTCCATTTGTTTTGCAAACTTTGCAGTCACATGAGCGCTACAACAACATTGCTAACCAAACTGGTCTCATTTAGAGCCCGGCCGATATGGGATTTCTGGGTCCGACAGGTGTCTTTTATACAGGTAACGAGTTCTAACAGGTGCTGTTAATACAGGTAATGAGTGGAGAACAGGAGGGCTTCTTAAAGAAAAACTAACAGGTCTGTGAGAGCCGGAATTCTTACTGGTTGGTAGGTGATCAAATACTTATGTCATGCAATAAAATGCAAATTAATTACTTAAAAATCATACAATGTGAATATCTGGATTTTTGTTTTAGATTCCGTCTCTCACAATTGAAGTGTACCTATGATAAAAATTACAGACCTCTACATGCTTTGTAAGTAGGAAAACCTGCAAAATCGGCAGTGTATCAAATATTTGTTCTCCCCACTGTATATCATTTTTTAGAGGTGGAATAAAAACAGACTTTTTATCACACATTGGATTAACAGTTACTCTAAATTATGATTTATTAACAAAATATTTAAATTAACATTATTTAAGAACATTTTATTTGTGGTTTACAGGATATCCACCAAAAAGCAACTACTCTATAAATATGACAGTAAATACAAAACTGGTTTAGTTTACCTTTGTAGGTACAACTTCAAGACGTGTCCATCTGTGGCAATGGACAAGAAGTATGCAAAAGTGTTTGTGCTAAACCACAACAAGGGGTGGCTGGCTGAATTAATTAAACTTTGTCTCAAAGTAAATCTGAAACTGCACTGTTCACAAGTTCACAAATAAGCGTTGAAATGCAGCAACATGCCGTTCGTAATGTCACCACCAGGTGTCAGCGTCAGCATTTGTCTTGAGCAGATTTACTACAGTGCTTTACAACAGTCAAAGGTCATGTAAAGAAACACTTTATGGCAACCTCGCAATGAGAGTACGTTATTTTTTAAAAAACATTTTAGTCATTTAGCAGACGCTCTTATCCAGAGCGACTTACGTTATGACAAGCACATGCTAGCTGTTCATTACAGAAACCATCATGTACATTACACTGTTATTCCTTAAGAGTCCCCCAATCTAAGTAACATAATAAAATAATCCCCATCAAAATCTGTCAACTTAAACTGGGCTGCGTCTCAATGCGCTGCATCCACCATGTCGGCCTTCCGCATCTGCGGTGGAAGGTGGCCGAGCTACAGCGGTGTTTGTCCGACCATGAGACATCCCGAAAATCGATCTTCTCACGAAAACGTCTGTAGCGTCCGAACGGTTTGGCCTACAAAACTAATATGACTCTTGCGAACACAATGGTGTTCTCCGTTTTGCTCTAAGTGTCTCGTCTGAAGGTAACCCAAACAAATGAATAAAAGTATGGAGGTAGTAATGTGCCAACAAAAATAAGGGGTTAAATGTATCCGGAAAAACAAAAATATGATATCTCCTAGATATAGGACAGACATTTCAGAACCTTATTCTTTATGATTTCTTTTTTTTTGTCATTTATGAATGTGTTATTCGATGCGTTTCTATGGGCTACAGTAGTAAAGGCCAAATGCAATATTTTATCTTTCTTATATTATAGCTGGGGAGGAGGGAGGAGTGGGGTGGAGGGAAGAGGGAGAGTGGGGTGGATGGAGAGTGGGGAGGAGGGAGGGTGGGGGGAGGAGGGAGGAGGGGGAGGGAGGAGGTAGGGTGGGGAGAGGAGGGAGGAGGGAGAGGTGGGGAGGAGGGAGAGGAGGGGGAGGGAGGAGGTAGGGTGGGGAGAGGAGGGAGGAAGGAGAGGTGGGGAGGAGGGAGGGTGGGGAGGAGGTAGGGTGGGGAGAGGAGGGAGGAAGGAGAGGTGGGGAGGAGGGAGGGTGGGGAGAGGAGGGAGGGTGGGGAGAGGAGGGAGGAGGGAGAGGTGGGGAGGAGGGAGAGGAGGGGGAGGGAGGAGGTAGGGTGGGGAGAGGAGGGAGGAAGGAGAGGTGGGGAGGAGGGAGAGGAGGGGGAGGGAGGAGGTAGGGTGGGGAGAGGAGGGAGGAAGGAGAGGTGGGGAGGAGGGAGGGTGGGGGGAGGAGGGAGGGTGGGGAGGAGGTAGGGTGGGGAGAGGAGGGAGGAAGGAGAGGTTGGGAGGAGGGAGGGTGGGGAGAGGAGGGAGGAGGGAGAGGTGGGGAGGAGGGAAGAGGGAGAGTGGGGTGGATGGAGAGTGGGGAGGAGGGAGGGTGGGGGGAGGAGGGAGGAGGGAGAGTTGGGGAGGAGGGAGAGGAGGGGGAGGGAGAGTGGGGTGGATGGAGAGTGGGGAGGAGGGAGGGTGGGGAGGAGGTAGGGTGGGGAGAGGAGGGAGGAAGGAGAGGTGGGGAGGAGGGAGAGGAGGGGGAGAGGGAGTGGGGTGGATGGAGAGTGGGGAGGAGGTAGGGTGGGGAGAGGAGGGAGGAGGGAGAGGTGGGGAGGAGGGAGAGGAGGGGGAGGGAGGAGGTAGGGTGGGGAGAGGAGGGAGGAAGGAGAGGTGGGGAGGAGGGAGGGTGGGGAGGAGGTAGGGTGGGGAGAGGAGGGAGGAAGGAGAGGTGGGGAGGAGGGAGGGTGGGGAGAGGAGGGAGGGTGGGGAGAGGAGGGAGGAGGGAGAGGTGGGGAGGAGGGAGAGGAGGGGGAGGGAGGAGGTAGGGTGGGGAGAGGAGGGAGGAAGGAGAGGTGGGGAGGAGGGAGAGGAGGATGAGGGAGGAGGTAGGGTGGGGAGAGGAGGGAGGAAGGAGAGGTGGGGAGGAGGGAGGGTGGGGGGAGGAGGGAGGGTGGGGAGGAGGTAGGGTGGGGAGAGGAGGGAGGAAGGAGAGGTTGGGAGGAGGGAGGGTGGGGGGTGGGGAGAGGAGGGAGGAGGGAGAGGTGGGGAGGAGGGAAGAGGGAGAGTGGGGTGGATGGAGAGTGGGGAGGAGGGAGGGTGGGGGGAGGAGGGAGGAGGGAGAGTTGGGGAGGAGGGAGAGGAGGGGGAGGGAGAGTGGGGTGGATGGAGAGTGGGGAGGAGGGAGGGTGGGGAGGATGTAGGGTGGGGAGAGGAGGGAGGAAGGAGAGGTGGGGAGGAGGGAGAGGAGGGGGAGAGGGAGTGGGGTGGATGGAGAGTGGGGAGGAGGTAGGGTGGGGAGAGGAGGGAGGAGGGAGAGGTGGGGAGGAGGGAGAGGAGGGGGAGGGAGAGTGGGGTGGAGGGAGAGTGGGGAGGAAGGAGAGAGAGGAGGGAGGAGAGGGGTGGACATTTGATAGCAGAGCTTCCCCTGCAGAGGGATGGAGGTTCAGACTCATGCTTGGTGGCGATGGAGAGAGAGAAGAGGGAGAGAGGTGGTGGTTGGCTGTATGCCATATTAATATCAATACTCCAATTCTCTATTGAGATCCCTTCTCTCTAACAGCGAGACCACATGGATTGGCCTAAAACAGTT
>NW_028164436.1:0-50000 GCF_964263955.1 Coregonus lavaretus | reverse complement strand
TGTGGGTATGGATGTGGGTACGCAGACCCACGAGATGTGGGTACGCAGACCCTAGATGTGTTCAGATTTTTTTGTGGTTGCCCATCTCTGCTCTAGTGGGTTATGTCCCAAAATGGCACCTATATGTCCCAAAATGGCACCTACAGTGGGGAGAACAAGTATTTGATACCCTGCCGATTTTGCAGGTTTTCCAACTTACAAAGCATGTAGAGGTCTGTCATTTTTATCATAGGTACACTTCAACTGTGAGAGACGGAATCTAAAACAAAGATCCAGAAAATCACATTGTATGATTTTTAAGTAATTAATTTGCATTTTATTGCATGACATAAGTATTTGATACATTAGAAAAGCAGAACTTAATATTTGGTACAGAAACCTTTGTTTGCAATTACAGAGATCATACGTTTCCTGTAGGTCTTGACCAGGTTTGCACACACTGCAGCAGGGATTTTGGCCCACTCCTCCATACAGACCTTCTCCAGATCCTTCAGGTTTCGGGGCTGTCGCTGGGCAATACGGACTTTCAGCTCCCTCCAAAGATGTTCCATTGGGTTCAGGTCTGGAGACTGGCTAGGCCACTTCAGGACCTTGAGATGCTTCTTATGGAGCCAGTCCTTAGTTGCCCTGGCTGTGTGTTTCGGGTCGTTGTCATGCTGGAAGACCCAGCCACGACCCATCTTCAATACTCTTACTGAGGGAAGGAGGTTGTTGGCCAAGATCTTGCGATACATGGCCCCATCCATCCTCCCCTCAATACGGTGCAGTCGTCCTGTCCCCTTTGCAGAAAAGCATCCCCAAAGAATGTTGTTTCCACCTCCATGCTTCACGGTTGGGATGGTGTTCTTGGGGTTGTACTCATCCTTCTTCTTCCTCCAAACACGGCGAGTGAAGTTTAGACCAAAAAGCTCTATTTTTGTCTCATCAGACCACATGACCTTCTCCCATTCCTCCTCTGGATCATCCAGATGGTCATTGGCAAACTTCAGACGGGCCTGGACATGCGCTGGCTTGAGCAGGGGGACCTTGCGTGCACTGCAGGATTTTAATCCATTACATTTTACATTTTAGTCATTTACCAGACGCTCTTATCCAGAGCGACTTACAGGAGCAATTAGGGTTAAGTTCCTTGCTTAAGGGCACATCGACAGATTCTTCACCTAGTCAGCTCAGGGATTAGAACCAGCAACCTTTCGGTTACTGGCACAACGCTCTTACCCACTAAGCTACCTGCCGCAATCCATGACGGCGTAGTGTGTTACTAATGGTTTTCTTTGAGACTGTGGTCCCAGCTCTCTTCAGGTCATTGACCAGGTCCTGCCGTGTAGTTCTGGGCTGATCCCTCACCTTCCTCATGATCATTGATGCCCCACGAGGTGAGATCTTGCATGGAGCCCCAGACCGAGGGTGATTGACCGTCATCTTGAACTTCTTCCATTTTCTAATAATTGCGCCAACAGTTGTTGCCTTCTCACCAAGCTGCTTGCCTATTGTCCTGTAGCCCATCCCAGCCTTGTGCAGGTCTACAATTTTATCCCTGATGTCCTTACACAGCTCTCTGGTCTTGGCCATTGTGGAGAGGTTGGAGTCTGTTTGATTGAGTGTGTGGACAGGTGTCTTTTATACAGGTAACGAGTTCAAACAGGTGCAGTTAATACAGGTAATGAGTGGAGAACAGGAGGGCTTCTTAAAGAAAAACTAACAGGTCTGTGAGAGCCGGAATTCTTACTGGTTGGTAGGTGATCAAATACTTATGTCATGCAATAAAATGCAAATGAATTACTTAAAAATCATACAATGTGATTTTCTGGATTTTTGTTTTAGATTCCGTCTCTCACAGTTGAAGTGTACCGATGATAAAAATTACAGACCTCTACATGCTTTGTAAGTAGGAAAACCTGCAAAATCGGCAGTGTATCAAATACTTGTTCTCCCCACTGTATATGTCCCAAAATGGCACCTATTCCCTATGTAGTGCACTTATTTTGACTAGAGCTGTGGAAAAAGCAAAGTAGTGCACTACATAGGAGTAGTGTGCCATTTCAGATCTGCCCTAGGCCCATAGGACTGGAAATGGACATGGATGGGGCATTGAATTGTTGACATTTAATTTATTTATTTTGGATAAGACGACGTCGTGTCATGGTTCGATCCCCGGGACCACCCATACACTAAAAAAAATAAAAAATGTATGCACGCATGACTGTAAGTCGCTTTGGTTAAAAGCGTCTGCTAAATGGCATATTATTATTAGTATTATTATTACTAGGGTCTTTCTGGTCATAACCTTAATTGAGGGCCACTTTTATTCAGCTCTACACCCTCCGTCCGCTTTGATTGGTCAACACAAATCACTCTCCACTCTCTAGGCGTAAAACTCAGGCCCCATTTTCAGACGGAGCTGAGATAAAAATGTTATCATGCCAATTTCCTGAGACGGCCAGGCCGAGAGCGAGAGACAAGGATGTTTCAAGTGTTTGGTCTCATTATTGTGAGTGTGTTATTGTTGGGAGGACAGACAGAGAGCTGCCAAACATTATGACATTAAAGGGATACTTTGGGATTTTGACAATGAGCTCCTTTATCTACTTCCCCAGAATCAGACGAACTCGTGGATACCATTTGTGACTCGTTTCAGGAAACAAGGCGTATGTCGCACATCACTACTTCACTGGAGAGGCATTTGAATGTAAACATTAATTTTTTATCAAAATATTTTTTTTTGGCAGAAATGCCTTCTGGAACATGTGAACTTTAATGTGCCTTAATAACAAACGTATACGCCATCTGTAAATATGAATAGAAGTGTTACGTTAGGAGCCTAGTCGGTTTAGCCATGGAAAAAGACAGGAACCTACCCGCTAGCCATGACTGGCTGAGATAATGGATGGGCTGGACATGCTGAGTTTGGATTGGTCTGCCATGTAGCATGCTTCTGTCTATAACATGAGCAGCTCAGTATGTGTAGGTAATCCTTTCTACCGCAGCTTTTTTTGAAGGATATCATAAAGAACTGCAAAAGTGTTGCTACTGCTCTCCACTTTCTGGAGGACAAGCTTACCCTCTGACTCTGAAAATTAATCAGACGATGAGGAAATCGCTGATTTAGGTCAAAAACATTTTCATTGAACCAGATGTTGTAGAGTCTTCTGATGACAGTGATGGGGAAGAAACTGCGATCAACAGTGTTGTTGTCAAGGAAGAAGTTGACCGAGTTTTGAAATCAGTGGAATTCTGGCGTTTGATTGCAAATATGCGGAGGGAGTCGAAAAGAGAAACACACAGAGAAGGCTGTTGTATAAAACACCTGTCTCCGGATTACATCTTCAAACTAAGGGCAACCATGGCATCCGTGACAGAGAGGGAGAAGCGTCCATCCATGTATACGGGTAACAGTCTAGCTAGCTACATTTTCAGATATAATTTGTTTCTAATTTTGTCAGAAAGTCGTTTTCATTGCAAGTTAAAGAGTAATGTTAGCTAGCTAGCTAACGTTAGCTGGCTGGCTCACTAGCTAACGTTACGTGTATGATCTGTGTAGTAATATTATTTGTATCTCAGAAAGCCATTTGCATTGCTAGTTATAGCCTAATGTTAGCTTGCTAGCTAACATTGAACCTAGTTGGTTAGCTTTAGCTACCTGCAGATTCATGCATGGTGGTTAGCTATGACAATCAGTATGGGTTGGGATTATTGCCGCTTTCAAAACAACTGGGAACTCGGAACTGGGAACTCGGAAATCTCCGACTTCTGACTTCAGTGCTTTCAAGAGAACTGGGAACTTGGGGAAAAAAAGAGCTCAGAAAAATAGGAAAAATAGTTCCAACTTGGAATTCCAATTCGAGAACTCGGGCCTCATTCTAGAGCCCCGACTTTCCGACCTGAAGATCACTGACATCATGACTTGACCTCGTATTTTTCCAAGTTCCCAGTTGTCTTGTAAGCACCGTTAGGCTCATTGTTTAGCTAGCTAGCAAGCTACATGTCTAAACAAAAGACTCGCCAGATGAATACATGAGCCATCAAGTTTGCCAGTGTCTGGGGGTGATTTCGGTCATCTATTCTATTTCATGAACATGTGTCCATGTCTAGACAATAGTGACCCATCAATTTAGACAAGGGTGTCTTGGTAAGAATAATCTAATAATTATAAAATATGTCTACAATATTTATCTGGACACTTCCTATTTTTGATATTGCTACTATACACATTTGCAAGTAGCCATGTATACACCTTCTGTATTCTGTGCATGTGAAAAATAAACTTTGATTTTATTTGATATAGTGTGTGTTTACCAGAGACGGTAATGTTAATTTTAATATTAATTAATTAATTAATTAATTATTTAATTAATGTGAAGAACAACATAACCTGCACCAAAGTCAGATTAGGATATAGGCCAAGGACTAGATAAAGTGTATTTTTACCAGGAGTTTTTCCTTGTTGTAGCCTACTACAGATGGGTGGGGCTTTAAGAGGGTGTGAACGATGATGAATGGGTGTAGACAAAGAAGAGCTCTCCAGTAGGTGTACCAAAACATTCAAGGGCCATTTTCTCAAAAGTGGGGTTACAAGTTTATCAACTTTAAAAGCAGAATTACTTTCCCATTGTTCCTCAACTGTAGTGCATGATATACCATTTTCTAGTCTCTACTTTTATCCAATGTAAAAAACACAATTTCAAATTTTGCTACATAGGAATCGAGCCAGTCGGTCACAGTTTTATACAACTCTGTGTGCAGTTTGAATGAAGTTGCTAAATAGCTCTATCGCAATTGCTAACTAGCATTAGTGCAATGACTGGAAGTCTATGGGAGCTTGCTAGCTGTTCCTGTAGACTTCCAGTCATTGCGCTAACGCTAGTTAGCATTGGCTCGCGAAACTACCTCTAACTTTCCTTCATACTGGACACAGATACATAAAAATGGGATCCACGAGTTGATCTGACTCTGGGGAAGCAGATACAATTAAATAATAATATGCCATTTAGCAGACGCTTTTATCCAAAGCGACTTACAGTCATGCGTGCATACATTTTTGTGTATGGGTGGTCCCGGGGATCGAACCCACTACCCTGGTGTTACAAGCGCCGTGCTCTACCAGCTGAGCTACAGAGGACCACGATTGCCTGAATCCCGAAGTATCCCTTTAACATCAAGCTGGTCTCTGTTGTGGAACGGAACATATCTGATCACACAGGCTGTAGTGGCTAGAAAGGGACGCTAGAGAAGACGGCAGTGCCCACCTCACACAGTAGTCACTAGGTACACACATTAAAGAGGAAAAGAGTGGCAATGTCAACGGCTAGAATAAATAACTAAATAAGGCAACTGGGGGAAACCGTATCTAACACCCCTAAATAAGATGCAAGAGTTAGGGTTTGTGGTTTTGAATAACAGTTGTCGTGAGAAAACACTACTTCCGTCCTTTCTTGTTTCTAGCGTTGCCAACAAGTCACAACCAACGTTCCCTCAAATTTTTCTTGGCACTGAGCAAATTTCAGGTCTGCTGAGCGCAAACTTGTAAGTTGTGAATATTCTGTGCAACTTCCAGTCTGCGTGTTTACGGTGAACACTGAGGCTGGACCCGCTTAAAGTTTTAACAGTGGCCCAGTAGGCTACTGTGGCTATTTGATCATAATGTAGGCCTACCAGAGTGGCCTACCATCAAAAACAATGGAGAAAATGCATCCCATAACATTTTAACATGGAAATAGCTGTCAATGTGTGGTGTTCAATGTAGGCCTACATTACATGAGACTTTTGGGAAAAAAAACATGCAGGGCTTAACGGTAACCTGTTTATCCACTTGTTCTTCAGACAAGGAGGTGACTGAAAAGGTTGTTGTGCTGTTCGATGCAAGAAACCACTTTACAAAATAAAACGCGTCATTATTCCCATACCATTATTACAGAGAATCAGACAAATGATGCCACCCTCTGCCTATTGGCTACTTAGCTTATTCAAGCCTGTCTCAAAATACAACACTGCCCCTTTAAAACATAAAAAAAGCTCTTTAACTGACTGACCTTTCAAAGATGTCTAGAAATGGACATGTTTTGTGCTCTTGTAGGAAGCAATCACTCCCCTATTGCTGACTACAAATGATCTATAACTGGGCTAATAACTCACTACCTAGCAAAGGATATGAACAAAATGTTCACACGTGGCTACATGCAGCTCTCGCTTTGATCTCAAAACAAGCGCATCTACTCACGACCGCTCATGCTGTAAACACGGTCCAGTTCAAATGGCACAGATCCATATATGGCAATGGTCTATTTGCATATAGGCCTACTGCAGCTGTGATTGGTTATGCCGCAGCGGTCTGTGTAGACTATAGGCTGAGTAGTGAGTGTCAATGCAATAGAATCCTACTCTGGTGCATTCTGCCTACAACAACATCTCTTGCGTAGTTCGTTTTCTTTCTCGGTATGTTGCATTGAAAGTGGCTAATATCGCGTTGATTCGATCACAATTTCCACAGTAAAGGGAAACGTTGATAGAGTTAACAGGGAAAACTCTAGAACGTTGAGCGCAGCTTAGAGGGAACATTTGTCACAACCATCTTACGCTGTAGCGGCCATTTTCTCTATGACTATTATTATTTACATAAAGAAATAAAGAACTCACAATCAGGTCAGTGGGTGGCTCCTTCTAACCTCTTAAACGTAAAGTCCCCATATGGCTCCTTCTAACCTCTTAAATGTAAAGTCCCCATATGGCTCCTTCTAACCTCTTAAACGTAAAGTCCCCATATGGCTCCTTCTAACCTCTTAAATGTAAAGTCCCCATATGGCTCCTTCTAACCTCTTAAACGTAAAGTCCCCATATGGCTCCTTCTAACCTCTTAAACGTAAAGTCCCCATATGGCTCCTTCTAACCTCTTAAACGTAAAGTCCCCATATGGCTCCTTCTAACCTCTTAAACGTAAAGTCCCCATATGGCTCCTTCTAACCTCTTAAACGTAAAGTCCCCATATGGCTCCTTCTAACCTCTTAAACGTAAAGTCCCCATATGGCTCCTTCTAACCTCTTAAACGTAAGGTCCCCATATGGCTCCTTCTAACCTCTTAAATGTAAAGTCCCCATATGGCTCCTTCTAACCTCTTAAACGTAAAGTCCCCATATGGCTCCTTCTAACCTCTTAAACGTAAAGTCCCCATATGGCTCCTTCTAACCTCTTAAACGTAAAGTCCCCATATGGCTCCTTCCAACCTCTTAAACGTAAAGTCCCCATATGGCTCCTTCTAACCTCTTAAACGTAAAGTCCCCATATGGCTCCTTCTAACCTCTTAAACGTAAGGTCCCCATATGGCTCCTTCTAACCTCTTAAATGTAAAGTCCCCATATGGCTCCTTCTAACCTCTTAAACGTAAAGTCCCCATATGGCTCCTTCTAACCTCTTAAACGTAAAGTCCCCATATGGCTCCTTCTAACCTCTTAAACGTAAAGTCCCCATATGGCTCCTTCCAACCTCTTAAACGTAAAGTCCCCATATGGCTCCTTCTAACCTCTTAAACGTAAAGTCCCCATATGGCTCCTTCTAACCTCTTAAACGTAAAGTCCCCATATGGCTCCTTCTAACCTCTTAAACGTAAAGTCCCCATATGGCTCCTTCTAACCTCTTAAATGTAAAGTCCCCATATGGCTCCTTCTAACCTCTTAAACGTAAAGTCCCCATATGGCTCCTTCTAACCTCTTAAACGTAAAGTCCCCATATGGCTCCTTCTAACCTCTTAAACGTAAAGTCCCCATATGGCTCCTTCTAACCTCTTAAACGTAAAGTCCCCATATGGCTCCTTCTAACCCCCCCTTCTTCTTCTTCTTCTTCTTCTTCTTCTTCTTCTTCTTCTTCTTCTTCTTCTTCTTCTTCTTCTTCTTCTTCTACCCTCCCGTCTCTCTCTATGACTCACATAATAATTAACTTTCAGACTTCTTCCATGTTTTGCTCATTAGCTGCAGCTGTTTCGAACTAAGTCCTATGTTCTGTCCATCACTAAATAAATAATATTGTCTGTCCATAGCTGTTTAGAACTAAATCATATGTTCTGTCCATCCTTCACATTATGATGTCCAAGGACAAAAAAATTATCTCTCTCTCTTCTGTTAACCAGAGAATACAGAGAGGTTATAACGCTTCATAAACGATACATAAGGCTTCATACTGTGATGTCCAAAGACTGTGTTGTTTAGTGTTTCTTTTGTTAACCAGATAATACAAATGAAACAAGTTGAGATTCCCGGCTGAAGAAAACGTCCTTTCTAAAACCATTTGAGTCAGCTGTGGCGGAGCGGTGATTTCTCCAAGGAGAGGCAGTGGAGGAGATATATTAAAGGGGCAATCAGCAGTTGCTACATCCATTTTTGGACTTGTAAATGAATAATATGTACCCATTGATTGTTGAAGAATTTTACTCATAAATGCTTTATGAGCTTAGTTCAACTGTCGTACCCCGTCAGCACCCAAAATATAACTTGTTTACTCCAATGTTTGTAAACAAAGTAAATGTAAACAAACACTGTATAGAGTAAAAAATAAACATGGTAATTAATAGTCCTTGCATCCATAACTCTGTCTTTGAATTTGAGAGTGGTTACATCCCCCTGCTTTATAGAGAAACAGGGTTGGGGAAAATGCTTTGTTATTGTTTCAACTGCTGATTGCTGCTTTAAACATGTTAAGGAAAAGTCTCCACATATTCCCCAGTAAATGTAAAAGATGTTTAAAAACGTATTAACAGGTAAAGGATAATATCCTTGTAGGAATTAGTGGGATTGACAGAATTGGAGCAACTTAGGCAAAACATTAATTAAGCTTAAAACATTTGACTAGTGGTGCTGCTGGAAGACTACATGGTGTGCGGGCTAACGTAACATGATGTTCACCAGCAAAAGGTCAAGATGTTTATGTATTTCAATATCTTTACAGTGATACACAGTGGTATTGGTTACATTTAAACACACACATGCACGTAAAAGCACACACACACACACACACATACACACACACACACAGACACACACACACACACACACACACACACACACACACACACACACACACACGTGCCTAGGGTTGGGCAATGTCAACCTTTGTCCCATCATCATGTTGGTATCGTGACAAGCCTGGTATCGCCCCCTATTGGCCAACTGTACTCCTAAACCATGGTGATATACGATGCTATCGCCCCCCCATTGGCCAACTGTATTCCTAAACCATGGTGATATACGATGCTATCGTCCCCCATTGGCCAACTGTATTCCTAAACCATGGTGATATACAATGCTATCGTCCCCCATTGGCCAACTGTATTCCTAAACCATGGTGATATACGATGCTATCGCCCCCCATTGGCCAACTGTATTCCTAAACCATGGTGATATACGATGCTATCGCCTAGTGTTGCACGGTATACCGGTACCACGGTAATATCGCTGTACCAAAACATCATGATACTTATGATACCCAGTGGTGGAAAAAGTACTCATTTGTCATACTTGAGTAAAAGTAAAGACACCTCAATAGAAAATGACTCAAGTAAAAGTGAAAGTCACCCAGTATAATACTACTTGAGTAAAAGTCTAAAGGTATTTGGTTTTAAATATACTTAAGTATCAAAAGTAAAAGTAAAAGTATGAATGATTTCAAATTCCTTATATTATGCTAATCAGACGGCATAATTTTTATTTTAATTTTTTAATTACGGATAGTCGGGACACACTACAACACTCAGACATTAATTTACAAATGAAGCATTTGTGTTTAGTGAGTCCGCCAGATCAGAGGCAGTAGGGATGTCCAGGGATGTCCAGGGATGTTCAGGGATGTCCAGGGATGTTCAGGGATGTCCAGGGATGTCCAGGGATGTCCAGGGATGTTCTCTTGATAAGTGCATGTATTGGACCATTGTCCTGTCAAAATGTAAGGCTGTCAGTCATCCTCGACTGAGTGGCGCAGTGGTCTAAGGCTGTGCCACTAGAGATCCTGGTTCGAATCCAGGCTCTGTCGCAGCCGCCCGCGACCGGGAGACTCACAGGCGGCGCACAATTAGCCCAGGGTAGGGGAGGGAATGGCCGGCAGGGATGTTGCTCAGTTGATAGAGCATGGCGTTTGCAACACCAGGATTGTGGGTTCGATTCCCACGGGGGGCCAGTATGAATAAATAAAATAAAAATGTATTCACTAACTGTAAGTTGCTCTGGATAATTACACACTGTAGCTTGACAAAAAGATACATGGGTCTTTCTAGAAATAATGGGGTCAATGTGTGACATTGGGATCAACATCTCAAAATGATTTGAAACAAAAATAAAAAAATGATTTATATGCAGTTTCACTTGTGTACTTAGAGGAATATATGCAAATGTCCCCATGACTCCACCTATACAACAACATAGGACTAGGACTATACATCCTTTAAGCTGGGTTCATACAGACATTGGCAAGTCAAATGCAAGGACTTTCAGGCACTTAATTGTAATCAAGGACCTCAATGTTATACAATTGTATATGGCGTAATATAGAACCCCAAAGCCAAAAAAAAAAGGGTACAAAAATTGGTATGTTGAATGTTCTGTTCCTTTTGAAGGTGTAGAAGGCCCTTCTTGCCTTGTCTCTCAGATCGTTCACAGCTTTGTGGAAGTTACCTGTGGCGCTGATGTTTAGGCCGAGGTACGTATCGTATATTTATGTACTCTAGGTCAACGGTGTCTAGATGGAATTTTGTATTTGTGGTCCTGGCAACTGGACATTTTTTTGGAACACCATTATGTTTGTCTGACAGAATCTGTGCAGGCCCTCCTTGGTTGGGGACAGAAGCACCAGATCATCAGCAAACAGTAGACATTTGACTTCAGATTCTAGTAGGGTGAGGCCGGGTGCTGCAGACTGTTCTAGTGCCCCCCCCCCCCCCCCCCAAAGTGTCAAAAAGGTAGGCCAATACCACTAAGAATAATTACATTTGTTGTCCTTCCCAATGCATTGATATTGAAATTATTATTACATTATAAAATCTGTGAGAATAATGTTGACTTGGCTGACTAAATCAGTTGGATGCACGCAGGTGATTTTTCTACAGCCTTTGTGGCTGATGCAGGCACACATAATCAAGCCATAAATAGTGGTAGCATTCATCTCACCCTTTATTTTGTAATGGAAGGATTTGTATGGAAAGCCAAGTTGAAGCCAGAATTAGATGTTGTCATCCTCATAATAATTGCACAATAAAATTGCAGGTGAAACATGGAAACCAAAATGTATTTGTCATGTTATTTAATTACCAGATCATGTTGTGAAGAAGCCCACTAGGCTATATAATTTGTTGTCATTGTATCCTGAATAATTAATAGGACTAGCGTTGGGTGTTGCGCAATAGTCTATCCTACATAATTGCCACAGTAGATTCGGTGTCCAATCCGAGGCACAAAAACATAAGAAAAACATGAACTCATTACCTTGATGCTTTCTCTGTTAAATCTAACTAGACCCTGCTGTTAATCAACCAGGCAACAGATGATCAACTTCAATTCACTAGGGATATTATTATTATTATTATTATTACAATTAATTGCAATTCATCTGATCACTCTTCATGACATTCTGGAGTATATGCAAATTGCCATCATCAAAACTGGGGCAGCGGACTTTGTGAGGATTAGTATTTGTGTCATTCTCAAACCTTTTTTTTCCACGACTGTACACCCTTTCAGTTTGTTTACCAACTCATAGTGGTCCTCTGTAGCTCAATTTGTAGAGCATGGCGCTTGTAACGCCAGCGTAGTGGGTTCGATTCCCGGGACCACCCGTACGTAAAAAAATGTATGCGCACATGACTGTAAGTCGCTTTGGATAAAAGCGTCTGCTAAATGGCAAATTATTATTAAAATTGACTACTTGAAAATGGAACTTGCAACTCCAGGGTTGTGAGTTCGATTCCCACGTGGGGCCAGTATAAAAAATGTATGCACTCACTAACTGTAAGTCGCTCTGGGTAAGAGCGTCGACGTAAATGTAATATTAGATCCAATGTGGATCCACGCACAACTGTCTTCACTAGCATAATGAATGAGACACCAAAATAATCTGGACATTCATCAGAACACCTTTTTTTTTTTTTCCAGTACTTGGGCTGTTGTCACATCACAGGCGCTATCACAACAGCTGTTCATCACTTGACTGTCATTCCGAAAATTCCTTCCTGGATCAGATGACGATGTGCATCCAACAAGTACTATGGATAATTATTGAAGAACCACGTTAATGGCAGTATCGATTTAGGATTTAAGTATCAAGGTAAGGTGACTCTTTTGGATAGAAGCATTAGATTTTGCAATCACATCATCTTTGGGGGGGGGAGATTTGTGTGCCCACAAAAGGAGACACTAAATGTTATGTAGTTACACTGCATTACACTGCATTTCTGAGATCTCTATACAAAAAAAACTGTCCGACAGCTAGATCCAGGATTCTTACAGGGCTCAAGTTCAATGTCTAATTTAATGCTTAATATATGAAATAACGACAACTTACACTGCTATAAATGCAAGGACAGAAAGCAATGTTTTATGTCACACGATTTTGGACAAATCCGTCAAGACACCAACCATGAGAAAGGGTTAAACATACAGTAGAAGGCCCGGTCTGAAAAACTCCACATTGGGGAACAGATATTAAAGAATAATAAACTCTAAGTCGGTAGAAATCAAAGTTACATTCCAGCAGTGTAAATGTCAACTCCTCCTGTAAGAGGATAAAGCCTACTGTCATTGTTCCTGCAGTGTGTGTGTCTGTCTGTGTGTCTGTCTGTGTAGTATTAGCCTCAGATAAGCCTGCTACTCAACCAAAGACTACGACATCTCATTTAATCTCAGAGAGAGGAGAGGAGAGGAGAGGAGAGGGTGGGGGTGGCAAATCAATTTATAACATTTTATAACAATTTATAACATTTTTGACATTCGTTTTTCTGGATTTTTTTGTTGTTATTCTGTCTCTCACTGTTCAAATAAACCTACCATTAAAATTATAGACTGATCATGTCTTTGTCAGTGGGCAAACGTACAAAATCAGCAGGGGATCAAATACTTTTTTCCCTCACTGTATATGGACAAGCAATGACAGGCAATTACATTTCAAATGTCATATTATGTATATATACAGTGTTGTAATGATGTGCAAATAGTTATAGTACAAAATAAAAAATAAATCAACATAAATATGGGTTGTATTTACAATGATGTTTGTTCTTCACTGGTTGCCATTTTCTTGTGGCAACAGGTCACAAATCTTGCTGCTGTGATGGCACACTGTGGAATTTCACCCAATAGATATGGGAGTTTTTCCAAATTAGATTTGTTTTGGAATTCTTTGTGGGTCTGTGTAATCTGAGGGAAATATGTGTCTCTAATATGGTCATACATTTGGCAGGAGGTTAGGAAGTGCAGCTCAGTTTCCACCTCATTTTGTGGGCAGTGCGCACATAGTCTGTCTTCTCTTGAGAGCCAGGTCTACCTACGGCGGCCTTTCTCAATAGCAAGGCTATGCTCACTGAGTCTGTACATAGTCAAAACTTTCCTTAACCTCTTAAGTATCGGACCCTTTTTTCAATTTTCGCCTAAAATGACACACCCAAATCTAACTACCTGTAGCTCTGGACCTGAAGCAAGGATATGCATATTCTTGATACCATTTGAAAGGAAACACTTTGAAGTTTGTGGAAATGTTAAATTCATGTAGGAGAATGTAACACATTAGATCTGGTAAAAGATAATACAAACAAAAAAACATGCGTTTTCTATTTATTTTTTTGTTCTATCATCTTTGAAATGCCACAATATAATATTGCAGTTTAGGCGTAATTTAGATTTTGCCCACTAGAAGGCAGCAGTGTGTGTGCAACATTTCAGATTGATCCAGTGAAGCGTTGCAATACTGGAATGTTTTGTATCAAGTCTGTCCAAATGTGCCGATCATTTGAAACATTTCCAAATACATAACTATAGAGAACATACAAAAATGATATGGTAATACATTATGTAAGTTTACACACTCCCAGGAATGTCATACATGATGGATCATTAGCTTATACACAAACTTTCACACATCTAGATGCCCGGGTGGGGTGAGTGTGGAGCCAGAGACAGCAAGGGTTCAAACTGTAGAACCCAGTTCCTACATTTGAATATAAAAATTGATTTTATCAAACAAAACTATACTACATTTTATCTCTGGGACCCTTAGGAGGATACATCAGAGCAAGTTTACTGAAAGTTATTTACTTTCAGAGGTGAATGTATCAAACCAGTTGTCGTGATACATTTACAACATTTAGCAGACGCTCTTATCCAGAGCGACTTACAGTTAGTGAGTTTCATACTGGCCCCGCGTGGGAAACGAACCCACAACCCTGGCGTTGCAAGCGCCATGCTTTACCAATTGAGCTACAGGACGCGTTCTTGTTGTTGTTGTGAACTCTCCTCAAACAATAGCATGGTATTTTTTCACTGTAATAGCTACTGTAAATTGGACAGTGCAGTTAGATTAACAAGAATGTAAGCTTTCTGCCCATATAAGACATGTCTATGTCCTGGAAAGTTTGCTGTTACTTACAACACTCATCCTAATCACGTTACGAATGTTAGCTCAACCGTACCGTATACGGGACACCGATCCCGTAGAGGTTAAGTTTGGGCCAGTCACAATGGTCAGGTATTCTGCCACTGTGTACTCACTTTTTAGGGCCAATTAGCATTGTATTTTGCTCTGTTTTTTTATATTTTTTATTCTTTCCAATGTGTCAAGTAATTATCTTTTTGTTTTCTCATGATTTGGTTGGGTCTAATTCTGTTGTTGCTGTCCTGGGGCTCTGTGGGGTCTGTTTTTGTTTGTGAACAGAGCCCCAGGACCAGCTTGCTTAGGGGACTCTTCTCCAAGTTCATCTCTCTGTAGGTGATGGATTTGTTATGGAAGGTTTGGGAATCGCTTCCTTTTAGGTGGTTGTAGAATTTAACGGCTATTTTCTGGATTTTGATAATTAGCGGGTATCGGCCTAATTCTGCTCTGCATGCATTATTTGGTGTTTTACGTTGTACAGGGAGGATATTTTTTGCAGAATTCTGCATGCAGAGTCTCAAATTGGTGTTTATCCCATTTTGTGAATTCTTAGTTGGTGAGCGGACCCCAGACCTCACAACCATAAAGGGCAATGGGTTCTATAACTGATTCAAGTATTTTTAGCCAGATCCTAATTGGTATGTCGAATTATATGTTCCTTTTGATGGCATAGAAGGCCCTTCTTGCCTTGTCTCTCAGATCATTCACAGCTTTGTGGAAGTTACCTGTGGTGCTGATGTTTAGGCTGAGGTATGTGTAGTTTTTTGTGGGCCCTAGGGCAACGGTGTCTAGATGGAATTTGTATTTGTGCAGAAGATCTAGGTGCTGCTGTAGGCCCTCCTTGGTTGGGGACAGAAGCACCAGATCATCAGCAAACAGTAGACATTTGACTTCAGATTCTAGTAGGGTGAGGCCAGGTGCTGCAGACTGTTCTAGTGCCCTCACCAATTCATTGATATATATATATATGTTGAAGAGGGTGGGGCTTAAGCTGCATCCCTGTCTCACCCCACAGCCCTTAGGAAAGAAATGTGTGTGTTTTTTGCAAATTTTAACCGCACACTTGTTGTGGATTTTATAATTTTGTATGTTTTTCCCCCAACCCCACTTTCCATCAATTTGTATAGCAGACCCTCATGCCAAATTGAGTCAACAGCTTTTTCGATATCAACGAAGCATGAGAAGACTTTGCCTTTGTTTTTGTTTGTTTGTTTGTCAATTAATGTGTGCAGGGTGAATACGTGGTAATATGTGGTCTGTCGTATGGAAATTTGGTAAAAAACCAAATTGATATTTGCTCAGTACATACAGGAAATGTACGAGTCTGCTGTTAATGATAATGCAGAGGATTTTCCCAAGGTTGCTGTTGACGCATATCTGATGGTAGTTATTGGGGTCAAATTTGTCTCCACTTTTGTGGATTGGGGTGATCAGTCCTTGGTTCCAAATATTGGGGAATATGACAGAGTTAAGGATGACGGTAAAGAGTATAGCCAATTGGAATTTGTTGTCTCTATATTTTATCATTTCATTGAGGATACCATCAACACCACAGGCCTTTTTGGGTTAGAGGGTTTGTATTTTGTCCTGTAGTTCATTCAATGTAATTGGAGAATCCAGTGGGTTCTGGTAGTCTTTAACAGTTTATTCTAAGATTTGCATTTGATCATGTATATGTTTTTGCTGTTTGTTCTTTGTTATAGGGCCAAAAATATTGGAGAAGTGGTTTACCCATACATCTCAGTTTTGGATAGATAGCTCTTCCCAGAAGTGGTTAGAGTCTATGGATTCTTCAATTACATTGAGCTGATTTCTGACGTGCTGTTCCTTCTTTTTCCGTAGTGTATTTCTGTATTGTTTTAGTCATTCACCATAGTGAAGGCGTAGGCTCAGGTTTTCTGGGTCTCTATGTTTTTTCTTGGATAGCTTTCTCAATTTCTTTCTTAGGTTTTTGCATTCTTAATCAAACCATTTGTCATTGCTGTTAATATTCTTAGGATTTCTGCTTCAAATTTCTAGATTTGATAGGGAAGCTGAGAGGTCAACTGCCAAGTTTACACCTTCACTATTACAGTGAAACATTTTGTCCAGGAAGTTGTCTAAAAGGGATTGAATTTGTTGTTGCCTAATTGTTTTTTGGTAGGTTTCCACACTACTTTCCTTCCATCTATAGCATTTCTTAATATTATTCAGTTACTTTGGCTTTGATGCCTCATGACTGAGTATTGCTCTGTTCAAGTAGACTGTGATTTTGCTGTGATCTGATAGGTGTGTCAGTGGGCTGACTGTGAACGCTCTGAGAGACTCTGGGTTGAGGGCAGTGATATAGTAGTCTACAGTACTACAGCCAAGAGATGAGCTATAGGTGTACCTACCGTAGGAGTCCCCTCGAAGCCTAACACTGACTATGTACATACCCAGCATGCGACAGAGCTGCAGGAGTTGTGACCTGTTTTTGTTGGTTATGTTGTCGTAGTTGTGCCTAGGGGTGCATATGGGGGAGGGAATGCTTTCACCTCCAGGTAGGTGTTTGTCCCTCTGTGTGCTGAGGGTGTCAGGTTCTTGTCCAGTTCTGGCATTTAGGTCGCCACAGACTAGTACATGTCCCTGGGCCTGGAAATGATTGATTTCCCGCTCTAGGATGGAGAAGCTGTCTTCAATAAAGTATGGGGATTCTAGTGGGGGGATATAGGTAGCACACAGAAGGAAATGTTTCTCTGTTGAGATAGTTTCCGTTTGAATTTCTAGCCAAATGTAACATGTTCCTGTTTTGATTTATTTAATAGAGTGAGTTAGGTCTGCTCTATACCAAATTAACATACCACCTGAGTCCCCTCCCTGTTTTACTCCTGGTAGTTTGGTGGATGGGACTACCAGCTCTCTGTAACCTAGAGGGCAACCAGTGGGTCCGTCTCCTCTATACCATGTTTCGTGTAGGATGATAATGTCTGTATTTCTGATTTCTTTGGTGAAGTCCAGGTTCCTGCTCTTTAGGCCAAAGGCAGATGACCTCAGGCCTTGGATATTCCAGGATGAAATAGTGAAGGCTTTATGTTCCATAAAGTGTCCAATGATAGAGTTCAATGTGTCAAATCGGAGGGCCTGTTGTCTGGACCTCTGGCCGTCTCTATGGGGGTGCCACAGGGTTCAATTCTCGGGCCGACTCTATTCTCTGTGTATATCAATGATGTCGCTCTTGATGCTGGTGACGCTCGGATCCACCTCTATGCGGACGACACCATTTTGTATACGTCTGGCCCTTCATTGGACACTGTGTTAACAAACCTCCAAAACGAGCTTCAACGCCATACAACACTCCTTCCGTAGCCTCCAACTGCTCTTAAACACTAGTAAAACTAAATGCATGCTCTTCAACCGAACGCTGCTTGCACCCGCCCACCCGCCCACCCGACTAGAATCACTACTCTCGGCGGGTCTGACCTAGAGTATGTGGACAACTACAAATACCTAGGTGTCTGGTTAGACTGTAAACTCTCCTTCCAGACTCACATTAAGCATCTCCAATCAAAAGTTAGATCTAGAATCGGCTTCCTATTTCGCAACAAAGCCTCCTTCACTCATGCTGCCAAACATGCCCTCGTAAAACTGACTATTCTACCGATCCTTGACTTCGGCGATGTCATTTACAAAATAGCCTCCAACACTCTACTCAGCAAATTGGATGTAGTCTATCACAGTGCCATCCATTTTGTCACCAAAGCCCCATATACTACCCACCATTATGACCTGTACGCTCTTGTTGGCTGGCCCTCACTACATATTCGTTGCCAAACCCACTGGCTCCAGGTCATCTATAAATCACTGCTAGGCAAATCCCTGTCTTATCTTAGCTCACTGGTCACCATAGCAACACCCACCCGTAGTCTGCGCTCCAGCAGGTATATCTCACTGGTCATCACCAAAGCCAACACCTCCTTTGGCCGCCATTCCTTCCAGTTCTCTGCTGCCAATGACTGGAACGAACTGCAAGAATCTCTGAAGCTGGAGACTCTTATCTCCCTCACTAACTTTAAGCATCAGTTGTCAGAGCAGCTTACCGATCACTGCACCTGTACACAGCCCATCTGAAATTAGCCCACCCAACTACCTCATCCCCATATTGTTATTTATTTTGCTCATTTGCACCCCAGTATCTCTATTTGCACATCATCTTTTGCACATCTATCATTCCAGTGTTAATACTAAATAGTAATTATTTTGCACTATGGCCTATTTATTGCCTTACCTACATAACTTACTACATTCGCACACACTGTATATATATTTTCTGTTGTATTTTTTGACTTTATGTTTTGTTTACCCCATATGTAACTATGTGTTGTTGTTTTTATCGCACTGCTTTGCTTTGTCTTGGCCAGGTCGCAGTTGTAAATGAGAACTTGTTCTCAACTGGCTTACCTGGTTAAATAAAGGTCAAATAAATAAAATAAAAAATAAAAAATAATTAGGCAAGCAAAAACTATCAAATCAAAACGATTGAAACCAATAACAGGAGACCATTTCCAAAAACACACAGGGAAAGGGGAGTGAAAGGCTTGCAGAATATTGTGAGAACAGCGATAGAGAAAAAATGCAGCCTGCCCGAGCAGTAGTAGACTATGATAAGAACATGTCTGTGTGTTTGTGTGTATGTGTGTGTGTGTGTGTGTGTGTGTGTGTGTGTGTGTGTGTGTGTGTGTGTGTGACCTGACGGTCAGGAGAGCAGAGGAAAATCACATGAGCTTACAAGATGTGTACAGGTGTGAGCTTACAAGATGTGTACAGTGGAAAAATACAGTCCGCCTAAAGCGAGGTGGGATTTTTCCTCTGACGTGTGTGTATAAAAAGATTGTACAATCATTTTGTTGCAGAGCACTCTCAATGAATAAAGGCTGCCAATTGCAGAATTGGGTCTTTGTTTAATTTATTTAAACTAGAGATTTACAACCTTTGGGAATTATTCAAAGATTTAAAAAAGTAGTTGACTTCAACCATTGAGATAACAAAATTCTTGTGACAAGCCTGTCTTCTCTTGAGAGTCAGGTCTGCCTACGGCAGCCTTTCTCAATAGCAAGGCTATGCTCACTGAGTCTGTACATAGTCAAATCTTTCCTTAAGTTTGGGTCAGTCACAGTGGTCAGGTCTTCTGCCACTGTGTACTCTCTGTTTAGGGCCAGATAGCATACTAGTTTGCTCTGTTTTTTTGTTATTCTCCCTACTCTCTCTCTCTCTCTCTCTCTCTCTCTCTCTTTCTCTCTCTCTCTCTCTCTCTCTCGCTGCTCTCTCTCTCCCTACTCTCTCTCTCTCTCTCATCTCTCTATCTCTCTCTCTCTCTCTCTCTCTCTCTCTCTCTCTCTCTCTCTCTAATCTCTCTCTACTCTCTCTCTCTACTCTCTCTTTCTACTCTCTCTCTCTGCTCTCTCTCTCCCTACTCTCTCTCTCTCTCTCTACTCCCTCTCTCTCTGCTCTCTCTCTCTCTCTCTCTCTCTACTCCACTCTCTGTACTCTCTCTGCTCTCTCTCTCTCTGCTCTCTCTCTCCCTACTCTCTCTCTCTCTCTACTCTCTCTCTCTCTCTCTCTACTCTCTCTCTCTCACTCTCTACTCTCTCTCTACTCTCTCTCTCTCTCTACTCTCCCTCTCTCTCTCTCTACCTACTCTATTCTCTCTCTCTCTCTCGCTGCAATTACAGAGGAAGCTTCACAAAGTGTTTATCTTTTATTTGTCAGATTGTAGATAATATAGTAGATAATAGCTACAATAAGCAGACAATACAATGTGACCTGGTAGCTGACCCTCCTGACAGGGTAATGACAGTCAGGGCCTTAAACACAGACTGACAGCTGGAGAAGCAGAGACAGGGGCTGCGTCACAAATGGCACCCTATTCCCTACATAGTCCTATGGGCTATGGTCAAAAGTAGTGCACTATATAGGGATAAAGGCTGCCATTTGGGACGCATAGACTGACTTATTAGCATGATTTATTTCAAACCCTACAGTTAGCCATTGACGTGTCTCCGGAAACACTTGGCCAGATACACAATAAACCTACTCTACCATATTCTGCTATTTGCAGATACATTGAAAGTATTCAGACCCCTTCCCTTTTTCCACATTTTGTTACTTTACAGCCTTATTCTAAACTGGATTAAATTAAAACATTTATTCAGCAATCTACACACAATACCCTATAATGACAAAGCAAAAACAGGTTTTTAGAAATGTTTGCAAATTTGTTACAAATAAAAAACAGAAATACCTTATTTACATAAGTATTCAGACCCTTTACTATGAGACTCGAAATAGATCTCAGGTGCATCCTGTTTCCATTGATTATCCTTGAGATGTTTCTACAACTTGATTGGAGTCCACCTGTGGTCAATTCAATTGAATGGACATGATTTGGAAAGGCACACACCTGTCTATATAAGGTCCCACAGTTGACAGTGCATGTCAAAGCAAAAACCAAGCCATGAGGTCGAAGGAATTGTCCATAGAGCTCCGAGACAGGATTGTGTCGAGGCACAGATCTGGGGAAGGGTAACAAAAAAATTCTGCAGCATTGAAGGTCCCCAAGAACACAGTGGCCTCCATCATTCTTAAATGGAAGAAGTTTGGAACCACCAAGACTCTTCCTGGAGCTGGCCGCCCAGCCAAACTGAGCAATCGGGGGAGAAGGGCCTTGGTCAGGGAGGTGACCAAGAACCCGATGGTCACTCTGACGGAGCTCTAGAGTTCCTCTGGAGAGATGGGAGAACCTTCCAGAAGGACAACCATCTCTGCAGCACTCCACCAATCAGGCCTTCATGTTAGAGTGGCCAGACGGAAGCCACTCCTCAGTAAAAGGCAAATGACAGCCCGCTTGGAGTTTGCCAAAAGGCACCTAAAGACTCTGACCATGAAAAACAAGATTCTCTGGTCTGATGAAACCAAGATTGAACTCTTTGGCCTGAATGCCAAGCGTCACGTCTGGAGGAAACCTGGCACCATCCCTACGGTGAAGCATGGTGGTGGCAGCATCATGCTGTGGGGATGTTTTTCAGCGGCAGAGACTGGGAGACTAGTCAGGATAGAGGGAAAGATGAACGGAGCAAAGTACAGAGAGATCCTTAATGAAAACCTGCTCCAGAGCGCTCAAGACCTCAGACTGGTGCGAAGGTTCCCCTTACAATAGGACAACGACCCTAAGCACACAGCCAACACAGCGCAGGAGTGGCTTCGGGACAAGTCTCTGAATGTCCTTGAGTGGCCCAGCCAGAGCCCGGACTTGAACCCGATCGAACATCTCTGGAGAGACCTGAAAATTGCTGCGCAGCAACGCTCCCCATCCAACCTGACAGAGCTTGAGAGGATCTGCAGAGAAGAATGGGAGAAACTCCCCAAATACAGGTGTGCCAAGCTTGTAGCATCATACCCAAGAAGACTCGAGGCTGTAATCGCTGCCAAAGGTGCTTCAACAAAGTACTGAGTAAAGGGTCTGAATATTTATGTAAATGTAATATTTCATTTTTTATTTTTATTTTTATAAATTAGCAAACATTTCTAAAAACCTGTTTTTGCTTTGTCATGAATGGATATTGTGTGTAGATTGATGAGAAATAAAAACAAGTTAATCAATTTTAGAATAAGGCTGTAACCTAACAAAATGTGGAAAAAATCAAGGGGTCTGAATACTTCCCGAAGGCACTGTATCTATTCCAAGAGCCAACATGGCAATTTAGGCTGGAATTCAATCACCATAGCAATGTGTATGTGTTCTGAGGGTGGCGGGGGGAGGGGAAACATATGGGGGGTGTTGAAGAGGGGTGGTATGGTCCCCAACAAGGGTGTCTATCTGACATTATTAGGGGGGTGTTTGAGCGTTATTGGGGGGTGCACAACATGGTCCCACACTGGTGTTGCACGGTATACCAAAACTTCGGTACTCTTTCAATACTAGAACATGAAAAACAGTTCGGTACTAGAATTTGTGTTACTTTCTGTACTTCTGTCAAATGTGTCTCACGGATCAGGTCTGTCTATCAGCGTAGCTGATGTCCCCCACAGAGCGAACATGCCTGCCACTTAGCCTGCACTGGTAGTCTGGGCTGCCTCACGTTAGCTGCCCAGTCACGCAGCCCATGATGCATCACGTTAGCTGCCCAGTCATTCAGCACAGATGTTAACACACTGGTAGTCTGGGCTGCATCACGTTAGCTCCCCAGTCAGTAATAAAAAAATACAAATAAACATGACCATGCTTTTTAATGTCTCTAAAACAAGGAATGTATTAGTAAGAAGTAATGTGATATATTGCTCAATTTCATTTCGTTTTGTTTGTGATCCGAGTACTGCTTAGCTATTAGTGCTTTTTGAGGTCAGTTCGGTTTCGGTTCCATTATTTTAAAAAAAATTATCACGGTTTTGGTTTCGATTAATAAAAATAAAAAAACATGAAATGAATTATGAAGTAATGACATTAGAGCTTTTCATGGTAATTCCAAAGCCAATAAACATTTAATTGCCAAAACAAAACATATTCCATTGTCTCTGTCAGGTCCACATTGGACAGACATCAGTAGAAAAATAGGAAATCACCATGAAATAATATCGAAATTACTACGGTATCGGTATGGAAGTCAACATGCTTGTATGGTAACACTAAGACACTCTAGGGTATTGATATTATGAAGCCTCTTCAGCCACGGATAATCCTAATCTATACATTACGTTCATCTATAGGCCTACATCCCAGCCAGGTGTTTCAGGAGAGAAAATTAGCTATGTCATCTTCAGGGATTAAAATCTGCAATGAAAGTTGTTCTGATAAGATGACAACACTAACGGCTAAAGCTAAAACCTGTTGAAATTAAAATGTGCTAAATCTAATTCTTCCTTTCGTTTCATCGTCTAATCCACATCAGGATGCAGAAGTCACGACTGCGTCCCAAAATGGCACCCTATTCCCTACATAGTGCACTACTTTTGCTATGGGCCCCTGGTCAAAAGTAGTGCACTACATAGGGAATAGGGTGCCAATTAGGTCACAACCCCATTTTTTCCTTGTTGTTTGTCATTCATTAGAAGATGCAGCTAATTATGAACTCATACATAATCTGCTATGGTAATGATGTGGTGTTCTTTGATCTGAGTTTGTAGTAATGTGGAAAATAATCTATTCTCGTGTGTCTCTTGATTATGTTTGGGTGGCCAACAGCCATGTAAAGATATGTCATGTTTATAATCATGTTGACGGAAGAAGCATCTTAACAGGTGTGTGTTAGCTATCATGTGATATCCAAAGTTTAGAATATTGTAAGACTACAGCTAAAAAAAAATATTAAAAAAACACTAACACCCTTACTTTCTTTGCACTCACACTTTTCCTATGAGCACTGACTTAGCTGATAACTAATTTGTTGAGGAAAAATGTACTTGCTATGACTGTGAATTGTTAGATACTACTGCACTGTTGGAGCTAGAAACACAAGCATTTCGCTACACCCGCAATAACATCTGCTGAACATGTGTATGTGACAAATAAAATTTGATTTGATCTGATATGTGGTTGTCTCAACCAAGCTATTTTAAGATGAATACACTAACTGTAAGTCGCTCTGGATAAGAGCGTCTGCTAAACGACTAAAAATGTGAAATGTAAGGGACTGCATTTAGATTGAGCACTTTGCATGAGGTCTACAAGTCACAATTATCATCAGTGTGAAGTTAAGGCTAAACTGTGGAACTGTTCAGAGACCTGCTTTGATTAATTAATTAATGAAAGTTAAACTGTTATGGGGCTGTAGAGGCCCTCTGACCCTATACATGCCTATAGCATGACTATGAAGTGTTAGGTACACACACGCACGCACACACACACACACACACACACACACACACACACACACACACACACACACACACACACACACACACACTAAAGATCTACTCTAACACCAGGAGCCCTGGAGCCCAAACACACACACGGTGCAGACAAACACACACATGGTGCAGACAAACACACACATGGTGCAGACAAACACGCACCTTGTGTAGAAAAGCATACACACACACACTGCGCTCAAACAGAGGGTCAGAGGGTCAGGAAGAACTCTGGATATAGTTCTCCTGGCATCCGCCAAAGCCAGATTCGTCCGTCGGACTGCCAAATGGTGAAGCGTGATTCATCACCAGAAAACGCGTTTCCACTGCTTCAGAGTTCAACGGCGGCGAGCTTTACACCACTCCAACCGACGCTTGGCATTGCGCATGGTGATCTTAGGCTTGTGCGCGGCTCTCTATCTCTCTCTCTTAAGGTTTTCCTACTTACAAAGCATGTAGAGGTCTGTAATTTTTATCATAGGTACACTTCAACTGTGAGAGACGGAATATAAAACAAAAATCCAAAAATCCAGAAAATCACATTGTATGATTTTTAAGTAATTATTTTGCATTTTATTGCATGACTTTAGTATTTGATACATCAGAAAAGCAGAACTTAATAATTGGTACAGAAACCTTTGTTTGCAATTACAGAGATCATACGTTTCCTGTAGGTCTTGACCAGGTTTGCACACACTGCTGCAGGAATCTTGGCCCACTCCTCCATACAGACCTTCAGGTTTCGGGGCTGTCGCTGGGCAATACGGACTTTCAGCTCCCTCCAAAGATTTTCTATTGGGTTCAGGTCTGGAGACTGGCTAGGCAACTCCAGGACCTTGAGATGCTTCTTACGGACCCACTCCTTAGTTGCCCTGGCTGTTTGTTTCGGGTCGTTGTCATGCTGGAAGACCCAGCCACGACCCATCTTCAATGCTCTTACTGAGGGAAGGAGGTTGTTGGCCAAGATCTCGCGATACATGGCCCCATCCATCCTTCCCTCAATACGGTGCAGTCGTCCTGTCCCCTTTGCAGAAAAGCATCCCCAAAGAATGATGTTTCCACCTCTATGCTTCACGGTTGGGATGGTGTTCTTGGGGTTGTACTCATCCTTCTTCTTCCTCCAAACACGGCGAGTGGAGTTTAGACCAAAAAGCTCTATTTTTGTCTCATCAGACCACATTACCTTCTCCCATTCCTCCTCTGGATCATCCAGATGGTCATTGGCAAACTTCAGACGGGCCTGGACATGCGCTGGCTTGAGCAGGGGGACTTTGCGTGCGCTGCAGGATTTTAATCCATGACGGCGTAGTGTGTTACTAATGGTTTTCTTTGAGACTGTGCTCCCAGCTCTCTTCAGGTCATTGACCAGGTCCTGCCGTGTAGTTCTGGGCTGATTCCTCACCTTCCTCATGATCATTGATGCCCCACGAGGTGAGATCTTGCATGGAGCCCCAGACCGAGGGTGATTGACCGTCATCTTGAACTTCTTCCATTTTCTAATAATTGTGCCAACAGTTGTTGCCTTCTCACCAAGCTGCTTGCCTATTGTCCTGTAGCCCATCCCAGCCTTGTGCAGGTCTCTCTGGTCTTGGCCATTGTGGAGAGGTTGGAGTATGTTTGATTGAGTGTGTGGACAGGTGTCTTTTATACCGGTAACGAGTTCAAACAGGTGCAGTTAATACAGGTAATGAGTGGAGAACAGGAGGGCTTCTTAAAGAAAAACGAACAGGTCTGTGAGAGACGGAATTCTTACTGGTTGGTAGGTGATCAAATACCTATGTCAAGCAATAAAATGCAAATTAATTACTTAAACATCATACAATGTGATTTTCTGGATTTTTGTTTTAGATTCCGTCTCTCACAGTTGAAGTGTACCTATGATAAAAATTACAGACCTCTACATGCTTTGTAAGTAGGAAAACCTGCAAAATCGGCAGTGTATCAAATACTTGTTCTCCCCACTGTACATATGCCTACACACGCTTATACAGTCAATCTGAGAGCCTCACAGGTCCTCAACTGGCAGCTTCATTAAATACTACCCGCAAAACACCAGTCTCAACGTCAACAGTGAAAAGGCGACTCCGGGATGCTGACCTTCTAGGCAGAGTTGCAAAGAAAAAGCCATATCTCAGACTGCCCATCTTAATCTTTTATTTTTATTGGCCAGTCTGAGATATGGCTTTTTCTTTGCAACTCTGCCTAGAAGGTCAGCATCCCGGAGTCTCCACTTCACTGTTGACGTTGAGACTGGTGTTTTGCGGGTACTATTTAATGAAGCTGCCTCCAACATCGTTTTAGAAAATGTGGCATTACGTCCAACTGGCCTCACAAACGCAGACCACGTGTATGGCGTCGTGTGGGTGAGCACTTGCTGATGTCAACGTTGTGAACAGAGTGCCCCATGGTGGAACAACATTTTATCGATGGCAATTTGAATCCACAGAGATATCGTGACGAGATCCGGACACCCATTGTCGTGTCATTAATCCGCCGCCATCACCGCATGTTTCAACATTATGATGCTCGGCCCCATGTCACAAGGATCTGTACACAATTCCTGGAAGCTGAAAATGTCCCAGTTCTTCCATGGCCTGCATACTCACCAGACATGTCACCCATTGAGCATATTTGGGATGCTCTGGATCGACATGTACGACAGCGTCTTCCAGTTCCCGCCAATATCCAGCAACTTTGCACAGCCATTGAAGAGGAGTGGGACAACATTTCCACAGGCCACAATCAACAGCCTGATCAACTCTATGCGAAGGAGATGTGACGTGCTGCATGAGGCAAATGGTGGTCACACCAGATACTGACTGGTTTTCTGATCCACACCCCTACAGGTATCTGTGGCCAACATATGTATACAGTGAGCACCATAATTCATTGGACAGTGACCATTTTTTTGTTATTTTGGTTCTGTACTCTAGCACTTTGAGTTTGAAAGGATACAATGACAATGAGGGTGAAGTGCAGACTGTCAGCTTTAATTTGAGGGTATTTTCATACATATCGGATGAACCGTTTAGAAATGACAGCACCTTTTGTACATGGTCTCCCCATGTGTGTCGTTAGGCAGGTGTATTCATTTGTGTCGTTAGTGAATGCAGGAGAGCTGTTGATGAATAGTATTGATTCTAGACTTTGCTATTGTCTTTGGAGGTTGTTGTTGGGGTGTGACAACATGAGGAAGACAGCAGTGTCGATGCAAATTAAGCTGGCCGTCATAAGGTTTAGAAATGAAAATCAATCAATCAGGAACATTGCAAAAACCCTGGCCATGCCCAAGTCAACAGTTTGGTTCATCATTAACAACAAAAAAACAACCGGTGAACTCAATTATGTCAAAAGACCTGGTAGACCGAGGAAGACCACTGTAGTGGATGAACCAGAGAATACTCTCTATGGTGAAGAAACCCCCCCCTGACAACAGCCCAACAGATCAAAAACACTCTCCTGGATGCAGGTGTAGATGTGTCAAAGCCTACCATACGTAGAAGACTACACCAGCAGGACTACAGAGGGTAACACTACAAGATGCAAACCCCTGATAAGCCTGAAGAACAGAAAGGCGAGATTACAGTTTGCTAAAAAGCACATAAAAGAGCCCCAAGAGTTCTGGAAAAAAAGTATTGTGGACAGATGAGACAAAGATGAACATGTACCAGAGTGATGGAAAGACGAAAGTGTGGAGAAAAAACAGAAATGCCCATGATCCAAAGCATACCACCTCATCCGTGAAACATGGTGGAGGGGGTGTTATGGCTTGGGCCTGTATGGCTGCCAGTGGAACAGGCTCACTTGTCTTCATCGATGATGTGACTGCAGACAGAAGTAGAACAATGAATTCTGAAGTCTACAGAAATATTTTATCTGCTCAGATAAAACCAAATGCCTCCAAACTCATTGGACGGCACTTCATCATGCAACAAGACAATGACCCTAAACATACTGCTAGAGCAACGATGGGGTTTTTGATGGCCAAAAAGTGGAAAATCCTTGACTGGCCGAGTCAATCACCGGATCTGAATCCAACTGAACATGCATTTTACATGCTGAATGTCACGGATTCTGCCGAGGCTGCTCCTCCTCCTTGCTCGGGCAGGCTTCAGCGTTCGTCGTCCCCGGAGTACTAGCTACTGCCGATCGATGTTTTCGGTGTTTGTCTTGTGTTGTCTAGTTAGTACACCTGTTGCATATTAGTGTTGATTGTTTAGCATAAAAGTTCCCTTGTTTTACGTTTGGGCTTTGTGTGTTATTGTTCATTGTCTTGTTGATGTTCGGCCTAGCTACTACTTCGGATTACGCATTTGGTGTTTTTCCCTCCAGTGTTGGAGACGTTTGTTTTGTGCGTAACGCTCAGTAAAGTAGTCAACCTGATTCTCGGTGTCCTGCGTCTGACTTCACTCGCCGCGTACACATCACCTCCTGACACTGAAGAGGAGACTGAAGGCAATAAGTCCCCGAAACAAGCAGGAACTGAAGAAGGCTGCAGTACAGGCCTGGCAGAACATCACCAGGGAAGATACCCAGCGTCTGGTGAGGTCGATGCATCGCAGACTTCAAGCAGTCATTGCATGCAAAGGATATGCGACCAAATATTAACAATGATTACTTTATTCTACATTATGTTAAACTGTCCAATGTTTTTTGATGCCCGAAAATGGGGGGGACCATGTACAAAAGCTTCTATAATTTCTAAACGGTTCATCCGATATGTATGAAAATACCCTCAAATTAAAGCTGACAGTCTGCACTTCACCCTCATTGTCATTGTATCCTTTCAAACTCAACGTGCTAGAGTACCGAACCAAAATAACCAAAAAAATGGTCACTGTCCAATGAATTATGGTGCTCACTGTATCTGTATTCCCAGTCATGTGAAATCCATAGATTAGGACCTAATTAATTTATTTCAATTGACTGATTTCCTTATATGAACTGTAACTCAGTAAAATCTTTGAAACTGTTGCATGTTGCATTTATCTTTTTGTTGAGTATATATATAAAATCCCCCTCCATCTGCGTTGGTGTGAGGTGGGTATTTAGACACAGCTGAAAACCTCCTATAAAAGAAGGAGAGTAGAACAACACATAACAACAACCAGAGAAAGACGATGCCAACGTTTTTTGAAACTTAACATGCCACCCCCTAATCAGTGTTTGCCACGCACTAAATAAATTACAGGGCAGAGGAGTCATCAGGCCTGGGAGGTGAAGGGAGAGGAGCGGAGAGGGCTGGGAGGTGAAGGGAGAGGAGCGGAGAGGGCTGGGAGGTGAAGGGAGAGGAGGGGAGAGGGCTGGGAGGTGAAGAGAGAGGAGCGGAGAGGGCTGGGAGGTGAAGAGAGAGGAGCGGAGAGGGCTGGGAGGTGAAGGGAGAGGAGCGGAGAGGAGGGGAGAGGGCTGGGAGGTGAAGAGAGAGGAGGGGAGAGGGCTGGGAGGTGAAGAGAGAGGGGCAGAGAGGGCTGGGAGGTGAAGGGAGAGGAGCAGAGAGGAGCGGAGAGGGCTGGGAGGTGAAGGGAGAGGAGCGGAGAGGGCTGGAAGGTGAAGAGAGAGGAGGGGAGAGGGCTGGGAGGTGAAGGGAGAGGAGCAGAGAGGAGCGGAGAGGGCTGGGAGGTGAAGGGAGAGGAGCGGAGAGGGCTGGAAGGTGAAGAGAGAGGAGGGGAGAGGGCTGGGAGGTGAAGGGAGAGGAGGGGAGAGGGCTGGGAGGTGAAGGGAGAGGAGGGGAGAGGGCTGGGAGGTGAAGAGAGAGGAGCGGAGAGGGCTGGGAGGTGAAGAGAGAGGAGCGGAGAGGGCTGGGAGGTGAAGAGAGAGGAGCGGAGAGGGCTGGGAGGTGAAGAGAGAGGAGCGGAGAGGGCTGGGAGGTGAAGAGAGAGGAGCGGAGAGGGCTGGGAGGTGAAGGGAGAGGAGGGGAGAGGGCTGGGAGGTGAAGGGAGAGGAGCGGAGAGGAGCGGAGAGGGCTGGGAGGTGAAGAGAGAGGAGCGGAGAGGGCTGGGAGGTGAAGAGAGAGGAGCGGAGAGGGCTGGGAGGTGAAGAGAGAGGAGCGGAGAGGGCTGGGAGGTGAAGAGAGAGGAGCGGAGAGGGCTGGGAGGTGAAGGGAGAGGAGTGGAGAGGGCTGGGAGGTGAAGGGAGAGGAGGGGAGAGGGCTGGGAGGTGAAGGGAGAGGAGGGGAGAGGGCTGGGAGGTGAAGGGAGAGGAGGGGAGAGGGCTGGGAGGTGAAGGGAGAGGAGCGGAGAGGAGCGGAGAGGGCTGGGAGGTGAAGGGAGAGGAGGGGAGAGGGCTGGGAGGTGAAGGGAGAGGAGCGGAGAGGGCTGGGAGGTGAAGGGAGAGGAGCGGAGAGGGCTGGGAGGTGAAGGGAGAGGAGGGGAGAGGGCTGGGAGGTGAAGGGAGAGGAGCGGAGAGGGCTGGGAGGTGAAGGGAGAGGAGGGGAGAGGGCTGGGAGGTGAAGGGAGAGGAGCGGAGAGGGCTGGGAGGTGAAGGGAGAGGAGCGGAGAGGGCTGGGAGGTGAAGGGAGAGGAGGGGAGAGGGCTGGGAGGTGAAGGGAGAGGAGGGGAGAGTGCTGGGAGGTGAAGGGAGAGGAGCAGAGAGGAGCGGAGAGGGCTGGGAGGTGAAGGGAGAGGAGCGGAGAGGGCTGGGAGGTGAAGGGAGAGGAGGGGAGAGGAGCGGAGAGGGCTGGGAGTTGAAGGGAGAGGAGGGGAGAGGGCGTGGAGGTGAAGGGAGAGGAGGGGAGAGGGCTGGGAGGTGAAGGGAGAGGAGGGGAGAGGAGCGGAGAGGGCTGGGAGGTGAAGAGAGAGGAGGGGAGAGGGCTGGGAGGTGAAGAGAGAGGAGCGGAGAGGAGCGGAGAGGAGCGGAGAGGGCTGGGAGTTGAAGGGACAGGAGCGGAGAGGGCTGGGAGGTGAAGGGAGAGGAGCGGAGAGGGCTGGGAGGTGAAGGGAGAGGAGGGGAGAGTGCTGGGAGGTGAAGGGAGAGGAGGGGAGAGTGCTGGGAGGTGAAGGGAGAGGAGCAGAGAGGAGCGGAGAGGGCTGGGAGGTGAAGGGAGAGGAGGGGAGAGTGCTGGGAGGTGAAGGGAGAGGAGCAGAGAGGAGCGGAGAGGGCTGGGAGGTGAAGGGAGAGGAGGGGAGAGGGCTGGGAGGTGAAGGGAGAGGAGGGGAGAGTGCTGGGAGGTGAAGGGAGAGGAGCAGAGAGGAGCGGAGAGGGCTGGGAGGTGAAGGGAGAGGAGCGGAGAGGGCTGGGAGGTGAAGGGAGAGGAGGGGAGAGGAGCGGAGAGGGCTGGGAGTTGAAGGGAGAGGAGGGGAGAGGGCGTGGAGGTGAAGGGAGAGGAGGGGAGAGGGCTGGGAGGTGAAGGGAGAGGAGGGGAGAGGGCTGGGAGGTGAAGGGAGAGGAGCGGAGAGGGCTGGGAGGTGAAGGGAAAGGAGCGGAGAGGGCTGGGAGGTGAAGGGAGAGGAGGGGAGAGGGCTGGGAGGTGAAGGGAGAGGAGCGGAGAGGGCTGGGAGGTGAAGGGAGAGGAGCGGAGAGGGCTGGGAGGTGAAGGGAGAGGAGGGGAGAGGGCTGGGAGGTGAAGGGAGAGGAGGGGAGAGTGCTGGGAGGTGAAGGGAGAGGAGCGGAGAGGGCTGGGAGGTGAAGGGAGAGGAGCGGAGAGGGCTGGGAGGTGAAGGGAGAGGAGGGGAGAGTGCTGGGAGGTGTAGGGAGAGGAGCGGAGAGGGCTGGGAGGTGAAGGGAGAGGAGCGGAGAGGGCTGGGAGGTGAAGGGAGAGGAGCGGAGAGGGCTGGGAGGTGAAGGAAGAGGAGCAGAGAGGAGCGGAGAGGGCTGGGAGGTGAAGGGAGAGGAGGGGAGAGGACTGGGAGGTGAAGGGAGAGGAGGGGAGAGGGCTGGGAGGTGAAGGGAGAGGGGGGAGAGGGCTGGGGGGTGAAGGGAGAGGAGGGGAGAGGACTGGGAGGTGAAGGGAGAGGAGCGGAGAGGAGCGGAGAGGAGGGGAGAGGGCTGGGAGGTGAAGGGACAGGAGGAGAGAGGGCTGGGAGGTGAAGAGAGAGGAGCGGAGAGGGCTGGGAGGTGAAGGGAGAGGAGCGGAGAGGGCTGGGAGGTGAAGGGAGAGGAGGGGAGAGGGCTGGGAGGTGAAGGGAGAGGAGCGGAGAGGGCTGGGAGGTGAAGAGAGAGGAGGGGAGAGGGCTGGGAGGTGAAGAGAGAGGAGGAGAGGGGGATCATAATTCTGTTGATAGCAGAAACAGGTTGAAAACCCATGTTGTGGGTATAATGCTCACTGGGCTGAATAAATTAACAGAAGAGAGTGTAGATGACATGTTGATAGTAATGATATTACTAGGCCTGGGGATGTTTGGTTAGATGTTGTTTTAAAGAGGCATGGGGATGTTTGGTTAGATGTTGTGTTTTAGAGAGGCCTGGGGATGTTTGGTTAGATGTTTTTTTAGAGAGGCCTGGGGATGTTTGGTTAGATGTTGTGTTTTAGAGAGGCCTGGGGATGTTTGGTTAGATGTTGTTTTAGAGAGGCATGGGGATGTTTGGTTAGATGTTGTGTTTTAGAGAGGCCTGGGGATGTTTGGTTAGATGTAGTGTTTTAGAGAGGCCTGGGGATGTTTGGTTAGATGTTGTGTTTTAGAGAGGCCTGGGGATGTTTGGTTAAATGTTGTATTTTAGAGAGGCCTGGGGATGTTTGGTTAGATGTTGTGTTTTAAAGAGGCATGGGGATGTTTGGTTAGATGTTGTTTTAGAGAGGCATGGGGATGTTTGGTTAGATGTTGTGTTTTAGAGAGGCCTGGGGATGTTTGGTTAGATGTTGTTTTAGAGAGGCCTGGGGATGTTTGGGTAGATGTTGTGTTTTAGAGAGGCCCAGGGATGTTTGGTTAGATGTTGTGTTTTAGAGAGGCCTGGGGATGTTTGGTTAGATGTTGTTTTAGAGAGGCATGGGGATGTTTGGTTAGATGTTGTGTTTTAGAGAGGCCTGGGGATGTTTGGTTAGATGTAGTGTTTTAGAGAGGCCTGGGGATGTTTGGTTAGATGTTGTGTTTTAGAGAGGCCTGGGGATGTTTGGTTAGATGTTGTATTTTAGAGAGGCCTGGGGATGTTTGGTTAGATGTTGTTTTAGAGAGGCCTGGGGATGTTTGGTTAGATGTTTTTTTAGAGAGGCCTGGGGATGTTTGGTTAGATGTTGTGTTTTAGAGAGGCCTGGGGATGTTTGGTTAGATGTTGTTTTAGAGAGGCATGGGGATGTTTGGTTAGATGTTGTGTTTTAGAGAGGCCTGGGGATGTTTGGTTAGATGTTGTGTTTTAGAGAGGCCTGGGGATGTTTGGTTAGATGTGTTTTAGAGAGGCCTGGGGATGTTTGGTTAGATGTTGTGTTTTAGAGAGGCCTGGGGATGTTTGGTTAGATGTTGTTTTTTAGAGACGGCGATCAGCGATATCAGGGTGGAGGGGGGGTTGGGGGGTTGGGGCGGTTGGGGGGTCAGTGTGTCTCAATAACCACGACAGACACAGATGTAGTGGGGTATTTAACATAGAGGGGAACTGATTTAGTTGGGTATTTAACATAGAGGGGACCTGATTTAGTGGGGTATTTAACATAGAGGGGAACTGATTTAGTTGGGTATTTAATATTACATTTACATTTTAGTCATTTAGCAGACGCTCTTATCCAGAGCGACTTACAGTTTGTGACAAAATAAGCAAATATAGTGTAGAGCATCATTGTACCATCTAAACCACTGTGAAATATATTGTATTTTCCACTGTTTGAAATATCACACGTAGAAAATATCGACCGCTTCTTGCTTTCAACAAGAATGATAGATCTATAACTCACATTTCTATGGGAATTTGGTCGGGTCGTCCAAAAAGCTGCATTAAAGGGGTCATTGAGGAGATACCGTATCGGCCTGCTTCTCACAACGCTACAGAGAGAGTGAGACAGAGAGAGAGCGAGAAAGAGACAGGGGAAGAGAGAGAGCGAGACAGAGAGCGAGCGAGAGAGAGACAGGGGAAGAGAGAGAGCGAGACAGAGAGAGAGCGAGAGAGAGACAGGGGAAGAGAGAGAGCGAGACAGAGAGCGAGAGAGAGAGAGAGAGAGAGAGAGAGAGAGAGAGAGAGAGACAGGGGAAGAGAGAGAGCGAGACAGAGAGCGAGCGAGAGAGAGACAGGAGAAGAGAGAGAGCGAGACAGAGAGCGAGAGAGAGAGAGACAGGGGAAGAGAGAGAGCGAGACAGAGAAAGACAAAGAGAGAGACAGATCATTTATCCTGCACCTAAACACACACACACGCATACGCACATTCACGCAAACACGCACAAACACATTGACGCACACACACACACACATGAACGCGCGCATGCTAACACACACAAACACCACCCCCCTTCTAAAGGAATGGGTTCCTTCGGCTTTCCAACAGCTCCAATGTGACTACCCTGCACAACGCAGAGAGCGTACAGTAATGTTATTAACACACACAAACACCACCCCACTTTAGGAATCAGTCACGCTGTGGTTTTGGGGCTTAGGGGTGAACAAAAGAGGCCATCTGAGAGAACCAAACACACAAATACACACACACACACACACACACACACACATACCGTAAGCAGCCTGAGCCTGAGGAGGCCAGAGTCCTGTTTATAGAACAACAGTCTGAGGAGGCCAGAGTCCTGTTTATAGAACAACAGTCTGAGGAGGCCAGAGTCCTGTTTATAGAACAACAGTCTGAGGCCAGAGTCCTGTTTACAGAACAACAGTCTGAGGAGGCCAGAGTCCTGTTTATAGAACAACAGTCTGAGGAGGCCAGAGGTCTGTTTACAGAACAACAGTCTGAGGAGGCCAGAGTCCTGTTTATAGAACAACAGTCTGAGGAGGCCAGAGGTCTGTTTATAGAACAACAGTCTGAGGAGGCCAGAGTCCTGTTTATAGAACAACAGTCTGAGGAGGCCAGAGTCCTGTTTATAGAACAACAGTCTGAGGAGGCCAGAGGTCTGTTTACAGAACAACAGTCTGAGGAGGCCAGAGTCCTGTTTATAGAACAACAGTCTGAGGAGGCCAGAGGTCTGTTTACAGAACAACAGTCTGAGGAGGCCAGAGTCCTGTTTACAGAACAACAGTCTGAGGAGGCCAGAGTCCTGTTTACAGAACAACAGTCTGAGGAGGCCAGAAACCTGTTTATAGAACAACAGTCTGAGGAGGCCAGAGGTCTGTTTATAGAACAACAGTCTGAGGAGGCCAGAGGTCTGTTTATAGAACAACAGTCTAAGGAGGCCAGAGGTCTGTTTATAGAACAACAGTCTGAGGAGGCCAGAGGTCTGTTTACAGAACAACAGTCTGAGGAGGCCAGAGTCCTGTTTATAGAACAACAGTCTGAGGAGGCCAGAGGTCTGTTTATAGAACAACAGTCTGAGGAGGCCAGAGTCCTGTTTACAGAACAACAGTCTGAGGAGGCCAGAGTCCTGTTTATAGAACAACAGTCTGAGGAGGCCAGAGGTCTGTTTATAGAACAACAGTCTGAGGAGGCCAGAGGTCTGTTTACAGAACAACAGTCTGAGGAGGCCAGAGGTCTGTTTATAGAACAACAGTCTGAGGAGGCCAGAGGTCTGTTTATAGAACAACAGTCTGAGGAGGCCAGAGGTCTGTTTATAGAACAACAGTCTGAGGCCAGAGTCCTGTTTACAGAACAACAGTCTGAGGCCAGAGTCCTGTTTACAGAACAACAGACTGAGGAGGCCAGAGTCCTGTTTACAGAACAACAGTCTGAGGAGGCCAGAGGTCTGTTTATAGAACAACAGTCTGAGGAGGCCAGAGGTCTGTTTATAGAACAACAGTCTGAGGAGGCCAGAGGTCTGTTTATAGAACAACAGTCTGAGGCCAGAGTCCTGTTTATAGAACAACAGCCTGAGGAGGCCAGAGTCCTGTTTATAGAACAACAGTCTGAGGAGGCCAGAGGTCTGTTTACAGAACAACAGTCTGAGGAGGCCAGAGGTCTGTTTATAGAACAACAGTCTGAGGAGGCCAGAGGTCTGTTTACAGAACAACAGTCTGAGGAGGCCAGAGTCCTGTTTATAGAACAACAGTCTGAGGAGGCCAGAGGTCTGTTTATAGAACAACAGTCTGAGGAGGCCAGAGGTCTGTTTATAGAACAACAGTCTGAGGCCAGAGTCCTGTTTACAGAACAACAGTCTGAGGCCAGAGTCCTGTTTACAGAACAACAGTCTGAGGAGGCCAGAGTCCTGTTTACAGAACAACAGTCTGAGGAGGCCAGAGTCCTGTTTATAGAACAACAGTCTGAGGAGGCCAGAGGTCTGTTTATAGAACAACAGTCTGAGGAGGCCAGAGGTCTGTTTATAGAACAACAGTCTGAGGCCAGAGTCCTGTTTATAGAACAACAGCCTGAGGAGGCCAGAGTCCTGTTTATAGAACAACAGTCTGAGGAGGCCAGAGGTCTGTTTACAGAACAACAGTCTGAGGAGGCCAGAGTCCTGTTTATAGAACAACAGCCTGAGGAGGCCAGAGTCCTGTTTATAGAACAACAGTCTGAGGAGGCCAGAGGTCTGTTTATAGAACAACAGCCTGAGGAGGCCAGAGTCCTGTTTATAGAACAGTCTGAGGAGGCCAGAGGTCTGTTTACAGAACAACAGTCTGAGGAGGCCAGAGGTCTGTTTACAGAACAGTCTGAGGAGGCCAGAGGTCTGTTTACAGAACAACAGTCTGAGGAGGCCAGAGTCCTGTTTACAGAACAACAGTCTGAGGAGGCCAGAGTCCTGTTTATAGAACAACAGTCTGAGGAGGCCAGAGTCCTGTTTACAGAACAACAGTCTGAGGAGGCCAGAGTCCTGTTTATAGAACAACAGCCTGAGGAGGCCAGAGTCCTGTTTATAGAACAGTCTGAGGAGGCCAGAGGTCTGTTTATAGAACAGTCTGAGGAGGCCAGAGGTCTGTTTACAGAACAACAGTCTGAGGAGGCCAGAGTCCTGTTTACAGAACAACAGTCTGAGGAGGCCAGAGTCCTGTTTATAGAACAACAGTCTGAGGAGGCCAGAGTCCTGTTTACAGAACAACAGTCTGAGGAGGCCAGAGTCCTGTTTATAGAACAACAGTCTGAGGAGGCCAGAGTCCTGTTTATAGAACAACAGTCTGAGGAGGCCAGAGTCCTGTTTATAGAACAACAGTCTGAGGAGGCCAGAGTCCTGTTTATAGAACAACAGTCTGAGGAGGCCAGAGTCCTGTTTACAGAACAACAGTCTGAGGATCCATAGTGACGCTAGCTAACGTGATGAGGACAGATCCATAGTGACGCTAGCTAACGTGACGGGGACAGATCCATAATGACGCTAGCTAACGTGATGGAGACAGATCCATAATGACGCTAGCTAACGTGACGGGGACAGATCCATAATGACGCTAGCTAACGTGACGGACAGAGATCCATAGTGACGCTAGCTAACGTGATGGGGACAGATCCATAGTGACGCTAGCTAACGTGATGGGGACAGATCCATAGTGACGCTAGCTAACGTGACGGGGACAGATCCATAATGACGCTAGCTAACGTGATGGGGACAGATCCATAGTGACGCTAGCTAACGTGATGGGGACAGATCCATAATGACGCTAGCTAACGTGACGGGGACAGATCCATAGTGACGCTAGCTAACGTGATGGGTACAGATCCATAGTGACGCTAGCTAACGTGATGGGGACAGATCCATAATGACGCTAGCTAACGTGATGGGGACAGATCCATAATGACGCTAGCTAACGTGACGGGGACAGATCCATAATGACGCTAGCTAACGTGATGGGGACAGATCCATAGTGACGCTAGCTAACGTGATGGGGACAGATCCATAATGACGCTAGCTAACGTGACGGGGACAGATCCATAATGACGCTAGCTAACGTGATGGGGACAGATCCATAATGACGCTAGCTAACGTGATGGGGACAGATCCATAATGACGCTAGCTAACGTGATGGGGACAGATCCATAATGACGCTAGCTAACGTGATGGGGACAGAGATCCATAGTGACGCTAGCTAACGTGATGGGGACAGATCCATAGTGACGCTAGCTAACGTGACGGACAGACCCATAGTGACGCTAGCTAACGTGATGAGGATAGATCCATAGTGACGCTAGCTAACGTGACGGACAGACCCATAGTGACGCTAGCTAACGTGATGGGGACAGATCCATAGTGACGCTAGCTAACGTGATGGGGACAGATCCATAGTGACGCTAGCTAACGTGATGGAGACAGATCCATAGTGACGCTAGCTAACGTGATGGGGATAGATCCATAATGACGCTAGCTAACGTGATGGGGATAGATCCATAGTGACGCTAGCTAACGTGATGGGGACAGATCCATAGTGACAGTAATGGAGCATTGTAAAGACACACACCACAAACACCGCAGCCTGTGGTGATTATCATAAAACAGGAAGGGGCGGTCTGTGGTGATTATCATAAAACAGGAAGGGGGCAGTCTGTGGTGATTATCATAAAGCCTAACAGGAAGGGGGCAGCCTGTGGTGATTATCATAAAACAGGAAGGGGGCAGTCTGTGGTGATTATCATAAAGCCTAACAGGAAGGGGGCAGCCTGTGGTGATTCTCATAATGCCTAACAGGAAGGGGGCGGTCTGTGGTGATTATCATAAAACAGGAAGGGGGCGGTCTGTGGTGATTCTCATGAAGCCTAACAGGAAGGGGGCGGTCTGTGGTGATTCTCATAAAGCCTAACAGGAAGGGGGCGGCCTGTGGTGATTCTCATGAAGCCTAACAGGAAGGGGGCGGCCTGTGGTGATTCTCATAAAGCCTAACAGGAAGGGGGCGGTCTGTGGTGATTCTCATGAAGCCTAACAGGAAGGGGGCGGTCTGTGGTGATTCTCATAAAGCCTAACAGGAAGGGGGCGGCCTGTGGTGATTCTCATAAAGCCTAACAGGAAGGGGGCGGTCTGTGGTGATTCTCATGAAGCCTAACAGGAAGGGGGCGGTCTGTGGTGATTCTCATAAAGCCTAACAGGAAGGGGGCGGTCTGTGGTGATTCTCATAAAGCCTAACAGGAAGGGGGCGGTCTGTGGTGATTCTCATAAAGCCTAACAGGAAGGGGGCAGTCTGTGGTGATTCTCATAAAGCCTAACAGGAAGGGGGCGGTCTGTGGTGATTCTCATAAAGCCTAACAGGAAGGGGGCGGTCTGTGGTGATTCTCATAAAGCCTAACAGGAAGGGGGCGGTCTGTGGTGATTCTCATAAAGCCTAACAGGAAGGGGGCAGTCTGTGGTGATTCTCATAAAGCCTAACAGGAAGGGGGCGGTCTGTGGTGATTCTCATAAAGCCTAACAGGAAGGGGGCGGTCTGTGGTGATTCTCATAAAGCCTAACAGGAAGGGGGCGGTCTGTGGTGATTCTCATAAAGCCTAACAGGAAGGGGGCGGTCTGTGGTGATTCTCATAAAGCCTAACAGTATAAAACAATCAGAATGGAGAAAGCCTAATTTAAAACCACTTACAAGGTATGTGTTGCTACCCTGGGCTCATGTACAACTCATAAAGCAAATGTAGAACTTTTATTTTACAAAAAACATCAAATACCATCAAATATTGTGATATGATATTTTGCCCATATCGCTGAGCTCTACCAATGACAGGAGCCAGATAAACACACAGAGACGGGGTGAAATCAACATCAGCAGGACACCCATGGAGGTACAGTGGCCCTGGTCAGGATATAGTGGGTCAACCCACCTAGCAGACAGGTCCCTCTACTGTGGCCCTGGTCAGGAGATAGTGGGTCAACCCACCTAGCAGACAGGTCCCTCTACTGTGGCCCTGGTCAGGATATAGTGGGTCAACCCACCTAGCAGACAGGTCCCTCTACTGTGGCCCTGGTCAGGAGATAGTGGGTCAACCCACCTAGCAGACAGGTCCCTCTACTGTGGCCCTGGTCAGGATATAGTGGGTCAACCCACCTAGCAGACAGGTCCCTCTACTGTGGCCCTGGTCAGGAGATAGTGGGTCAACCCACCTAGCAGACAGGTCCCTCTACTGTGGCCCTGGTCAGGATATAGTGGGTCAACCCACCTAGCAGACAGGTCCCTCTACTGTGGCCCTGGTCAGGAGATAGTGGGTCAACCCACCTAGCAGACAGGTCCCTCTACTGTGGCCCTGGTCAGGATATAGTGGGTCAACCCACCTAGCAGACAGGTCCCTCTACTGTGGCCCTGGTCAGGATATAGTGGGTCAACCCACATAGCAGACAGGTCCCTCTACTGTGGCCCTGGTCAGGAGATAGTGGGTCAACCCACATAGCAGACAGGTCCCTCTACTGTGGCCCTGGTCAGGATATAGTGGGTCAACCCACCTAGCAGACAGGTCTCTCTACTGTTGCCCTGGTCAAGAGATAGTGGGTCAACCCACCTAGCAGACAGGTCCCTCTACTGTGGCCCTGGTCAGGATATAGTGGGTCAACCCACATAGCAGACAGGTCCCTCTACTGTGGCCCTGGTCAGGAGATAGTGGGTCAACCCACCTAGCAGACAGGTCCCTCTACTGTGGCCCTGGTCAGGATATAGTGGGTCAACCCACTATCTCCCTAGCAGCAGACAGGTATTTGGCAGAACAGCTTTCCCTCAAAGTTTCTCCTATGGACCTTGAGCACAACTTTACAGTGACACCGTGGGAATGAATTCGGTAATTTAGTGACAGTCTCAAAGGTTATCGTTTGAAGGAATTGTCTTGATTCTGAGAACAAGCGTTGTGTTTGAACATGTCTAGATCTAGATCAATGGAGTTTGACCACACAGTCAAAAAAACCATTAAAAAAAAAAACATATTCATTTGACAGTTTCTAAACCACTTTCGTATGTCAAATCACGTTCTACACCGCTAACCTTATCCACAATCAAAGAGGTGTCATGACAAAATCAATTTCAATTCACACACAATCACCCAAAGGTGGTGATTAAAGTAGAAAGCCAATCAACCTGCCAGCTCCTGAGACGTTAGGGTCAGGTAAGGTCAAGACAGACAGATACTTGCTTTGTTTCTACCTGCTCCTCATCCACCCTCAATCCTCCTCTCTGCTCCTCCTCTCCTCCATCCTCCTCTCTGCTCCTCCTTTCCTCCATCCTCCTCTCCTCCATCCTCCTCTCCGCTCCTCCTCTCCTCCATCCTCCTCTCCTCCTCTCCTCCATCCTCCTCTCCGCTCCTCCTCTCCGCTCCTCCTCTCCTCCATCCTCCTCCCTCCTTCCTCCACTTACAAGAAAAACCCATGCCGAATTTGCCGTTTTCACATGTTGAGATTAAATTTCACACGTGAAACCATATTTTCACATGTATTACATTTAGAGTTCACATGTTAACCCCACCTCTTCACGTGAGAAGAAAAACATGTTTTCAGTTGGTAGTTCAGTAGGTGGTTGGTTTTCAGCTCACGTGTGAATTGCAGTTGCGGTTTCACATGTCCTGTGTAGCTCAGTTGGTAGAGCATGGCGCTTGCAACGCCAGGGTTGTGGGTTTGATTCCCATGGGGGACCAGTACGAAGGAAGTATGATCATGTATGCACTCACTACTGTAAATCGCTCTGGATAAGAGTGTCTGCTTAAACAACGTAAAGGTAAACATGTTAAAAACTTTCACGTGAAAATCATATATGCAGTTTCCCACCTGGACAAACGGAACACCTATGTGAGAATGCTGTTCATTGACTACAGCTCAGCGTTCAACACCATAGTGCCCTCAAAGCTCATCACTAAGATGAGGACCCTGGGACTAAACACCTTCCTCTGCAACTGGATCCTGGACTTCCTGACGGGCTGCCCCCAGGTGGTAAGGGTAGGTAACAACACATCCGCCACGCTAATCCTCAACACGGGGGCCCCTCAGGGGTGTGTGCTTAGTCCTGTCCTCTACTCCCTGTTCACCCATGACTGTGTGGCCAAGCATGACTCCAACACCATCATTAAGTTTGCTGACGACACAACAGTGGTAGGCCTGATCACCGACAGCCTATAGGGAGGAGGTCAGAGACCTGGAAGTGTGGTGCCAGGACAACAACCTCCCTCAACATGAGCAAGACAAAGGAGCAGATCGTGGACTACAGGAAAAGGAGGGCCGAACACGCCCCCATTGACATGGAAGGGGCTGTAGTGGAGTGGGTAGAGAATTTCAAGTTCCTTGGTGTCCACATCAACAACAAACTATCATGGTCCAAACACACCAAGACAGTCGTGAAGAGGGCACGATAACACCTTTTCCCCCTCAGGAGACTGACATTTTTTTGCAATGGGTCCCCAGATCCTCAAAGAACAGCTGCACCATCGAGAGCATCCTGACCAGTTGCATCACCGCCTGGTATGGCAACTGCTCGGCATCTGACCGTAAGGCGCTACAGAGGGTAGTGCGTATGGCCCAGTACATCACTGGAACCAAGCTTCCTGCCATCCAGGACCTACAGTTGAAGTTGGAAGTTTACATTCACTTAGGTTGGAGTCATTCAAACTCGTTTTTCAACCACTCCACAAATGTCTTGTAAAAAATCTATAGTTTTGGCAAGTCGGTTAGGACATCTACTTTGTGCATGACCCAAGTAATTTTTACAACAATTGTTTACAGACAGATAATTTCACTTATAATTCACTGTATCACAATTCCAGTGGGTCAGAAGTTCACATACACTAAGTTGACTGTGCCTTTAAACAGCTTGGAAAATTCCAGAAAATTTCAGTCAATTGGAGGTGTACCTGTGGATGTATTTCAAGCCCTACCTTCAAACTCAGTGCCTCTTTGCTTGACATCATGGGAAAATCAAAAGAAATCAGCCAAGACCTCAAAAAAAATTGTAGACCTCCACAAGTCTGGTTCATCCTTGGGAGAAATTTCCAAATGCCTGAAGGTACCACGTTCATCTGTACAAACAATAGTACGCAAGTATAAACACCATGGGACCACGCAACCGTCATACCGCTCAGGAAGGAGACGCGTTCTGTCTCCTAGAGATTAACGTACTTTGTTGCGAAAAGTGCAAATCAATCCCAGAACAACAGCAAAGGACCTTGTGAAGATGCTGGAGGAAACAGGTACAAAATTATCTATATCCACAGTAAACCGAGTCCTATATCGACATAACCTGAAAGGCCGCTCAGCAAGGAAGAACCCAATGCTCCAAAACCACCATAGAAAAGCCAGACTATGGTTTGCAACTGCACATGGGGACAAAGATCGTACTTTTTGGAGAAATGTCCTCTGGTCTGATGAAACAAAAATAGAACTGTTTGGCAATAATGAGCATCGTTATGTTTGGAGGAAAAGGGGGGTTGCTTGCAAGCCGAAGAACACAATCCCAACCGTGAAGCACGGGGGTGGCAGCATCATGCTGTGGGGATGCTTTGCTGCAGGAGGGACTGGTGCACTTCACAAAATAGATGGCATCATGAGGAAGGAAAATTATGTGGATATATTGAAGCAACATCTCAAGACATCAGTCAGGAAGTTAAAGCTTGGTCGCAAATGGGTCTTCCAAGTGGACAATGACCCCAAGCATACTTCCAAAGTTAAGGCAAAATGGCTTAAGGACAACAAAGTCAAGGTATTGGAGTGGCCATCACAAAGCCCTGACCTCAATCCTATAGAAAATGTGTGGGCAGAACTGAAAAAGCGTGTGCGAGCAAGGAGGCCTACAGGCCTACAAATCCAAGATGGCGTAGTAGTGCAGTTCTGTTTTTGTCGTGTGTCTGTAAATAGCATGTAAATACCCTGTTTTTTTTGTATTTTTCAAACATATTTCCCTATCAGACTTTTCATCCTTCTACAAAATATACTTTCCTGCAACCCGCCTCACTCAATGTGGAACGGATTCTATTATTGACTTACCTTTTATCTAGAATCTCCAGTTGAAACTAGCTAGCCATCTAACTAGCTACTTGCTATTAGCCACAGTTAGCGGTATTTCACCCAGAACATTGGATATTTTTTTTCTGCGGGATTAATTTAATCACTGGACATTAATCACCGGATCGCAACTAGCTAGCCGCAACCGAATGGATGTTGCTGTCTGGCTAATCACCACTGCCCCCGATGCAAGCACCAGTTAGCCTCGAGCTAGCCTAGATCCAGGCTCATATCTACCTCTAGGTGTACCAGACGGGAGTAGCCAGCTAACTAGCTACTTGCTATTAGCTACCGTTAGCGGTTTTTCACCATTGTCCGTGGCCTGCACCACTCACCAGCCAGCTCTAGTCTGGACTATTATTCGGCCAGTCTGCACAGCGCGTTATCGACCCAGAACATATCAGTTTTTCTGCCGGAATCACAGAATCACTGGACCTTTAACTCCGGATTCATCGCTACCAGCTAGCTGCAACAAAACGGACGCTGTGGTCTGGCTAATCATCCTGAGCTAGGCCCATCTCCCGGCTATCTACCTCTCTGTCAACTGGACGGGACCACCTAGTGTTGACACGGAGCCCCGCCAATCCTACACGACTGGTCTGCCGACGAAATCGTCTGATGTGGTTACGACGTCGACCACGAAGATTCCATCTGCTAGCCCCGGCCCGCTAGCACACGCTAGCCGTGGCCTCTTACTCGCTAGTGCTTTAGCAGCCTCCGAACTATCCTATTGCTGTTCACCGGACCTTATGATAACTCAGCTATACAGCTGATGTCTGCTGGACTGTTCCTTTTTATGGTACTACATCCTGTTTATGTTTAGCCTCAGCCCAAACATGGTTAGCTTATTGTTGTTTTGGTTATTTTTAATTGTACTATTTCCCTGTAGATCCCCCAGCCCAGCTAAACCTGCCTTAGATAGCTCCTTTGTCCCACCCCCCATTCACGCGGAGACCGACTCAATTGGTGCCTCCAGTGATGCTATCTCTTTCATTGTTACCCAACGCTTAGGTTTACCTCCACTTTACTCATATCCTTCCATATCCTTGTCTGTACATAATGGCCTGAATCTTTTCTACAACACCCGGAAATCTGCCCCCTTTATTCTATGTACCCAACGCACTAGAAGACCAGTTCTTAAAGCCTTTAGCCATATCCTTATTCTAGTCCTCCTATAATAATAATAATAATAATAATAATAATATGCCATTTAGCAGACGCTTTTATCCAAAGCGACTTACAGTCATGCGTGCATACATTTTTTTTTTTGTGTATGGGTGGTCCCGGGGATCGAACCCACTACCTTGGCGTTACAAGCGCCGTGCTCTACCAGCTGAGCTACAGTCCTCTGGTGATGTAGAGGCTAACCCAGGCCCTGCAGCCCTCAGTATCACTCCTACTCCCCAGGCGCTATCATTTGCTGACTTCTGTAATCGCAAAAGTCTTGGGTTCTTGCACGTAAATATCAGAAGTCTACTTCCTACGTTTTAGTTATTCACTGCGTTAGCACACTCCGCCAACCCTGATGTTCTAGCAGTGTCTGAATCCTGGCTCAGGAAGGCCACCAAAAATTCTGAAATGTCCATCCCCAACTATAACATTTTCCATCTAGATAGAACTGCCAAAGGGGGTGGAGTTGCAATCTACTGTAGAGATAGCCTGCAGAGCTCTATCATACTATCCAGGTCTGTGCCCAAACAGTTTGAGCTTCTACTTCTAAAAATCCACCTTTCCAGAAATAAGTCTCTCACTGTTGCCGCTTGCTACAGACCCCCCTCAGCCCCCAGCTGTGCCCTGGACACCATATGTGAATTGATTGCCCCCCATTTATCCTCAGAGTTCGTACTGCTTGGTGACCTAAATTGGGATATGCTTAATACCCCAGCCATCCTACAATCCAAACTAGATGCCCTCAATCTCACGCAAATTATCAACGAACCTACCAGGTACAACCCTAAATCCGTAAACATGGGTACCCTCATAGATATCATCCTGACTAACATACCCTCTAAATACACCTCAGCTGTCTTCAACCAGGATCTCAGCGATCACTGCCTTATTGCCTGCGTCCGTAACGGGTCCGCGGTCAAACGACCACCCCTCATCACTGTCAAACGCTCCCTAAAACACTTTAGCGAGCAGGCCTTCCTAATTGACCTGGCCCAGGTATCCTGGATGGATATAGATCTCATTCCGTCAGTAGAGGATGCCTGGTTGTTCCTTAAAAGTAATTTCCTCTCAATCTTAAATAAACATGCCCCATTCAAAAAATACAGAACTAAGAACCGATATAGCCCCTGGTTCTCCTCAGACTTGACTGCCCTTGACCAGCACAAAAACATCCTGTGGCGTACTGCATTAGCATCAAATAGCCCCCGCGATATGCAACTTTTCAGGGAAGTTAGGAACTAATATACACAAGCAGTCAGGAAAGCAAAGGCTAACTTTTTCAAACAGAAATGTGCATCCTGTAGCACTAACTCCAAAAAGTTTTGGGACACTGTAAAGTCCATGGAGAATAAGAGCACTTCCTCCCAGTTGCCCACTGCACTGAGGCTAGGAAACACTATCACCACCGATAAATCTACAATAATCGAGAATTTCAACAAGCATTTTGCTACAGCTGGCCATGCTTTCCATCTGGCTACCACTACCCCGGCCACCAACTCTGCACCCTCCGCTGCAACTTGCCCATGCCCCCCCCCTGCTTCTCCTTCACACAAATTCAGACAGCTGATGTTCTGAAAGAGCTGCAAAATCTGGACCCCTACAAATCAACTGGGCTAGACAATCTGGACCCTTTCTTTCTAAAACTAGCCGCCGAAATTGTCGCAACCCCTATTACTAGTCTGTTCAACCTCTCTTTCATAACGTCTGAGATCCCCAGAGATTGGAAAGCTGCCGCGGTCATCCCCCTCTTCAAAGGGGGTGACACTCTAGATCCAAACTGCTACAGACCTATATCCATCCTGCCCTGCCTTTCGAAAGTATTTGAAAGCCAAGTTAACGAACAGATCACCGACCATTTCGAATACCACCGTACCTTCTCCGCTATGCAATCCGGTTTCCGAGCTGGTCATGGGTGCACTTCAGCCACGCTCAAGGTCCTAAATGATATTATAACCGCGATTAATAATAGACAGTTTAGTGCAGCCGTCTTCATCGACCTGGCCAAGGCTTTCGACTCTGTCAACCACCGCATTCTTATTGGCAGACTAAATAGCCTTGGTTTCTCAAATGACTGCCTCGCCTGGTTCACCAACTACTTCTCAGATAGAGTTCAGTGTGTCAAATCGGAGGGCCTGTTGTCTGGACCTATGGCAGTCTCTATGGGGGTGCCACAGGGTTCAATTCTTGGGCCGACACTTTTCTCCGTGTATATCAATGATGTCGCTCTTGCTGCTGGTGACTCTCAGATCCACCTCTACGCAGACGACACCATTTTGTATACATCTGGCCCTTCATTGGACACTGTGTTAACAAACCTCCAAACGAGCTTCAATGCCATACAACACTCCTTCAGTAGCCTCCAACTGCTCTTAAACACTAGTAAAACTAAATGTATGCTTTTCAATCGAACGCTGCTGGCACCCGCCCACCCGACTAGAATCACCACTCTCGATGGGTCTGACCTAGAGTATGTGGACAACTACAAATACCTAGGTGTCTGGTTAGACTGTAAACTCTCCTTCCAGACTCACATAAAGAATCTCCAATCCAAAGTTAAATCTAGAATCGGCTTCCTATTTCGCAACAAAGCCTCCTTCACTCATGCTGCCAAACATGCCCTCGTAAAACGGACTATCCTACCGATCCTTGACTTCGGCGATGTCATTTACAAAATAGCCTCCAACACTCTACTCAGCAAACTGGATGTAGTCTATCACAGTGCCATCCGTTTTGTCTCCAAAGCCCCATACACTACCCACCACTGTGACCTGTACGCTCTTGTTGGCTGGTCCTCACTACATGTTCGTCGTCAAACCCACTGGCTCCAGGCCATCTATAAATCACTGCTAGGCAAATCCCCGCCTTATCTTAGCTCATTGGTCATCGTAGCAGCACCCACCCGTAGTCTGCGCTCCAGCAGGTACAGTGAGGAAAAAAAGTATTTAGTCAGCCATCAATTGTGCAAGTTCTCCCACTTAAAAAGATGAGAGAGGCCTGTAATTTTCATCATAGGTACACGTCAACCATGACAGACAAAATGAGGAAAAAAAATCCAGAAAATCACATTGTAGGATTTTTTATGAATTTATTTGCAAATTATGGTGGAAAATAAGTATTTGGTCAATAACAAAAGTTTCTCAATACTTTGTTATATACCCTTTGTTGGCAATGACACAGGTCAAACGTTTTCTGTAAGTCTTCACAAGGTTTTCACACACTGTTGCTGGTATTTTGGCCCATTCCTCCATGCAGATCTCCTCTAGAGCAGTGATGTTTTGGGGCTGTCGCTGGGCAACACAGATTTCAACTCCCTCCAAAGATTTTCTATGGGGTTGAGATCTGGAGACTGGCTAGGCCACTCCAGGACCTTGAAATGCTTCTTACGAAGCCACTCCTTCGTTGCCCGGGCAGTGTGTTTGGGATCATTGTTATGCTGAAAGACCCAGCCACGTTTCATCTTCCATGCCCTTGCTGATGGAAGGAGGTTTTCACTCAAAATGTCACGATACATGGCCCTATTCATTCTTTCCTTTACACGGATCAGTCGTCCTGGTCCCTTTGCAGAAAAACAGCCCCAAAGCATGATGTTTCCACCCCCATGCTTCACAGTAGGTATGGTGTTCTTTGGATGCAACTCAGCATTCTTTGTCCTCCAAACACGACGAGTTGAGTTTTTACCAAAAAGTTATATTTTGGTTTCATCTGACCATATGACATTCTCCCAATCCTCTTCTGGATCATCCAAATGCACTCTAGCAAACTTCAGACGGGCCTGGACATGTACTGGCTTAAGCAGGGGGACCTGGCGGCGTAGTGTGTTACTGATGGTAGGCTTTGTTACTTTGGTCCCAGCTCTCTGCAGGTCATTCACTAGGTCCCCCCGTGTGGTTCTGGGATTTTTGCTCACCGTTCTTGTGATCATTTTGACCCCACGGGGTGAGATCTTGCGTGGAGCCCCAGATCGAGGGAGAATATCAGTGGTCTTGTATGTCTTCCATTTCCTAATAATTGCTCCCACAGTTGATTTCTTCAAACCAAGCTGCTTATCTATTGCAGATTCAGTCTTCCCAGCCTGGTGCAGGTCTACAATTTTGTTTCTGGTGTCCTTTGACAGCTCTTTGGTCTTGGCCATAGTGGAGTTTGGAGTGTGACTGTTTGAGGTTGTGGACAGGTGTCTTTTATACTGATAACAAGTTCAAACAGGTGCCATTAATACAGGTAAAGAGTGGAGGACAGAGGAGCCTATTAAAGAAGAAGTTACAGGTCTGTGAGAGCCAGAAATCTTGCTTGTTTGTAGGTGACCAAATACTTATTTTCCACCATAATTTGCAAATAAATTCATTAAAATTCCTACAATGCGATTTTCTCGACTTTTTTTTCTCAATTTGTCTGTCATAGTTGACGTGTACATATGATGAAAATTACAGGCCTCTCTCATCTTTTTAAGTGGGAGAACTTGCACAATTGGTGGCTGAC
>NW_028164437.1:25000-40400 GCF_964263955.1 Coregonus lavaretus | reverse complement strand
TCCACCCAGGGGAGTCTGGGAGTCTATACTACAGAGATGGCTCCACCCAGGTTAGTCTGGGAGTCTATACTACAGAGATGGCTCCACCCAGGTGAGTCTGGGAGTCTATACTACAGAGATGGCTCCACCCAGGGGAGTCTGGGAGTCTATACTACAGAGATGGCTCCACCCAGGGGAGTCTGGGAGTCTATACTACAGAGATGGCTCCACCCAGGGGAGTCTGGGAGTCTATACTACAGAGATGGCTCCACCCAGGTGAGTCTTGGAGTCTATACTACAGAGATGGCTCCACCCAGGGGAGTCTGGTAGTCTATACTACAGAGATGGCTCCACCCAGGGGAGTCTGGGAGTCTATACTACAGAGATGGCTCCACCCAGGTGAGTCTGGTAGTCTATACTACAGAGATGGCTCCACCCAGGGGAGTCTGGGAGTCTATACTACAGAGATGGCTCCACCCAGGTGAGTCTGGGAGTCTATACTACAGAGATGGCTCCACCCAGGTGAGTCTGGGAGTCTATACTACAGAGATGGCTCCACCCAGGGGAGTCTGGGAGTCTATACTACAGAGATGGCTCCACCCAGGGGAGTCTGGGAGTCTATACTACAGAGATGGCTCCACCCAGGTGAGTCTGGGAGTCTATACTACAGAGATGTCTCCACCCAGGGGAGTCTGGGAGTCTATACTACAGAGATGGCTCCACCCAGGGGAGTCTGGGAGTCTATACTACAGAGATGGCTCCACACAGGGGAGTCTGGGAGTCTATACTACAGAGATGGCTCCACCCAGGGGAGTCTGGGAGTCTATACTACAGAGATGGCTCCACCCAGGTGAGTCTGGGAGTCTATACTACAGAGATGGCTCCACCCAGGTGAGTCTGGGAGTCTATACTACAGAGATGGCTCCACCCAGGGGAGTCTGGGAGTCTATACTACAGAGATGGCTCCACCCAGGGGAGTCTGGGAGTCTATACTACAGAGATGGCTCCACCCAGGGGAGTCTGGGAGTCTATACTACAGAGATGGCTCCACCCAGGGGAGTCTGGGAGTCTATACTACAGAGATGGCTCCACCCAGGTGAGTCTGGGAGTCTATACTACAGAGATGGCTCCACCCAGGGGAGTCTGGGAGTCTATACTACAGAGATGGCTCCACCCAGGTGAGTCTGGGAGTCTATACTACAGAGATGGCTCCACCCAGGGGAGTCTGGGAGTCTATACTACAGAGATGGCTCCACCAAGGGGAGTCTGGGAGTCTATACTACAGAGATGGCTACACCCAGGGGAGTCTGGGAGTCTATACTACAGAGATGGCTCCACTCAGGGGAGTCTGGGAGTCAATACTACAGAGATGGCTCCACTCAGGGGAGTCTGGGAGTCTATACTACAGAGATGGCTCCACCCAGGGGAGTCTGGAAGTCTATACTACAGAGATGGCTCCACCCAGGTGAGTCTGGGAGTCTATACTACAGAGATGGCTCCACCCAGGGGAGTCTGGGAGTCTATACTACAGAGATGGCTCCACCCAGGGGAGTCTGGGAGTCTATACTACAGAGATGGCTCCACCCAGGGGAGTCTGGGAGTCTATACTACAGAGATGGCTCCACCCAGGGGAGTCTGGGAGTCTATACTACAGAGATGGCTCCACCCAGGGGAGTTTGGGAGTCTATACTACAGAGATGGCTCCACCCAGGGGAGTCTGGGAGTCTATACTACAGAGATGCTCCACCCAGGGGAGTCTGGGAGTCTATACTACAGAGATGGCTCCACCCAGGGGAGTCTGGGAGTCTATACTACAGAGAAGCTCCACCCAGGTGAGTCTGGGAGTCTATACTACAGAGATGGCTCCACCCAGGGGAGTCTGGGAGTCTATACTACAGAGATGGCTCCACCCAGGGGAGTCTGGGAGTCTATACTACAGAGATGGCTCCACCCAGGGGAGTCTGGGAGTCTATACTACAGAGATGGCTCCACCCAGGGGAGTCTGGGAGTCTATACTACAGAGATGGCTCCACCCAGGGGAGTTTGGGAGTCTATACTACAGAGATGGCTCCACCCAGGGGAGTCTGGGAGTCTATACTACAGAGATGCTCCACCCAGGGGAGTCTGGGAGTCTATACTACAGAGATGGCTCCACCCAGGTGAGTCTGGGAGTCTATACTACAGAGATGGCTCCACCCAGGGGAGTCTGGGAGTCTATACTACAGAGATGGCTCCACCCAGGTGAGTCTGGGACTCTATACTACAGAGATGGCTCCACACAGGGGAGTCTGGGAGTCTATACTACAGAGATGGCTCCACCAATGTGAGTCTGGGAGTCTATACTACAGAGATGGCTCCACCCAGGGGAGTCTGGGAGTCTATACTACAGAGATGGCTCCACCCAGGGGAGTCTGGGAGTCTATACTACAGAGATGGCTCCACCCAGGTGAGTCTGGGAGTCTATACTACAGAGATGGCTCCACCCAGGTGAGTCTGGGAGTCTATACTACAGAGATGGCTCCACCCAGGTGAGTCTGGGAGTCTATACTACAGAGATGGCTCCACCCAGGGGAGTTTGGGAGTCTATACTACAGAGATGGCTCCACCCAGGTGAGTCTGGGAGTCTATACTACAGAGATGGCTCCACCCAGGTGAGTCTGGGAGTCTATACTACAGAGATGGCTCCACCCAGGGGAGTCTGGGAGTCTATACTACAGAGATGGCTCCACCCAGGTGAGTCTGGGACTCTATACTACAGAGATGGCTCCACACAGGGGAGTCTGGGAGTCTATACTACAGAGATGGCTCCACCAATGTGAGTCTGGGAGTCTATACTACAGAGATGGCTCCACCCAGGGGAGTCTGGGAGTCTATACTACAGAGATGGCTCCACCCAGGTGAGTCTGGGAGTCTATACTACAGAGATGGCTCCACCAAGGGGAGTCTGGGAGTCTATACTACAGAGATGGCTCCACCCAGGGGAGTCTGGGAGTCTATACTACAGAGATGGCTCCACCCAGGGGAGTCTGGGAGTCTATACTACAGAGATGGCTCCACCCAGGGGAGTCTGGGAGTCTATACTACAGAGATGGCTCCACCCAGGGGAGTCTGGGAGTCTATACTACAGAGATGGCTCCACCCAGGGGAGTCTGGGAGTCTATACTACAGAGATGGCTCCACCCAGGGGAGTCTGGGAGTCTATACTACAGAGATGGCTCCACCCAGGGGGGTCTGGGAGTCTATACTACAGAGATGGCTCCACCCAGGGGAGTCTGGGAGTCTAAATTACAGAGATGGCTCCACCCAGGGGAGTCTGGGAGTCTATACTACAGAGATGGCTCCACCCAGGGGAGTCTGGGAGTCTATACTACAGAGAAGGCTCCACCCAGGTGAGTTTGGGAGTCTATACTACAGAGATGGCTCCACCCAGGGGAGTCTGGGAGTCTATACTACAGAGATGGCTCCACCCAGGGGAGTCTGGGAGTATATACTACAGAGATGGCTCCACCCAGGGGAGTCTGGGAGTCTATACTACAGAGATGGCTCCACCCAGGTGAGTCTGGGAGTCTATACTACAGAGATGGCTCCACCCAGGGGAGTCTGGGAGTCTATACTACAGAGATGGCTCCACCAAGGGGAGTCTGGGAGTCTATACTACAGAGATGGCTCCACCCAGGTGAGTCTGGGAGTCTATACTACAGAGATGGCTCCACCAAGGGGAGTCTGGGAGTCTATACTACAGAGATGGCTCCACCCAGGGGAGTCTGGGAGTCTATACTACAGAGATGGCTCCACCCAGGGGAGTCTGGGAGTCTATACTACAGAGATGGCTCCACCCAGTGGAGTCTGGGAGTCTATACTACAGAGATGGCTCCACCCAGGGGAGTCTGGGAGTCTATACTACAGAGATGGCTCCACCCAGGGGAGTCTGGGAGTCTATACTACAGAGATGGCTCCACCCAGGGGAGTCTGGGAGTCTATACTACAGAGATGGCTCCACCCAGGGGAGTCTGGGAGTCTATACTACAGAGATGGCTCCACCCAGGGGAGTCTGGGAGTCTAAATTACAGAGATGGCTCCACCCAGGGGAGTCTGGGAGTCTATACTACAGAGATGGCTCCACCCAGGGGAGTCTGTGAGTCTATACTACAGAGAAGGCTCCACCCAGGTGAGTTTGGGAGTCTATACTACAGAGATGGCTCCACCCAGGGGAGTCTGGGAGTCTATACTACAGAGATGGCTCCACCCAGGGGAGTCTGGGAGTCTATACTACAGAGATGGCTCCACCCAGGGGAGTCTGGGAGTCTATACTACAGAGATGGCTCCACCCAGGGGAGTCTGGGAGTCTATACTACAGAGATGGCTCCACCAAGGGGAGTCTGGGAGTCTATACTACAGAGATGGCTCCACCCAGGGGAGTCTGGGAGTCTATACTACAGAGATGGCTCCACCCAGGGGAGTCTGGGAGTCTATACTACAGAGATGGCTCCACCCAGGTGAGTCTGGGAGTCTATACTACAGAGATGGCTCCACCCAGGTGAGTCTGGGAGTCTATACTACAGAGATGGCTCCACCCAGGGGAGTCTGGGAGTCTATACTACAGAGAAGGCTCCACCCAGGGGAGTCTGGGAGTCTATACTACAGAGATGGCTCCACCCAGGGGAGTCTGGGAGTCTATACTACAGAGATGGCTCCACCCAGGGGAGTCTGGGAGTCTATACTACAGAGATGGCTCCACCCAGGTGAGTCTGGGAGTCTATACTACAGAGATGGCTCCACCCAGGGGAGTCTGGGAGTATATACTACATTGATGGCTCCACCCAGGGGAGTCTGGGAGTCTATACTACAGAGATGGCTCCACCCAGGGGAGTCTGGGAGTCTATACTACAGAGATGGCTCCACCCAGGGGAGTCTGGGAGTCTATACTACAGAGATGGCTCCACCCAGGGGAGTCTGGGAGTCTATACTACAGAGATGGCTCCACCCAGGGGAGTCTGGGAGTCTATACTACAGAGATGGCTCCACCCAGGGGAGTCTGGGAGTCTATACTACAGAGATGGCTCCACCCAGGGAGTCTGGGAGTCTATACTACAGAGATGGCTCCACCCAGGGGAGTCTGGGAGTCTATACTACAGAGATGGCTCCACCCAGGGGAGTCTGGGAGTCTATACTACAGAGATGGCTCCACCCAGGGGAGTCTGGGAGTCTATACTACAGAGATGGCTCCACCCAGGTGAGTCTGGGAGTCTATACTACAGAGATGGCTCCACCCAGGGGAGTCTGGGAGTCTATACTACAGAGATGGCTCCACCCAGGTGAGTCTGGGAGTCTATACTACAGAGATGGCTCCACCCAGGTGAGTCTGGGAGTCTATACTACAGAGATGGCTCCACCCAGGGGAGTCTGGGAGTCTATACTACAGAGATGGCTCCACCCAGGGGAGTCTGGGAGTCTATACTACAGAGATGGCTCCACCCAGGGGAGTCTGGGAGTCTATACTACAGAGATGGCTCCACCCAGGTGAGGTCTTGGAGTCTATACTACAGAGATGGCTCCACCCAGGGGAGTCTGGTAGTCTATACTACAGAGATGGCTCCACCCAGGGGAGTCTGGGAGTCTATACTACAGAGATGGCTCCACCCAGGTGAGTCTGGTAGTCTATACTACAGAGATGGCTCCACCCAGGGGAGTCTGGGAGTCTATACTACAGAGATGGCTCCACCCAGGTGAGTCTGGGAGTCTATACTACAGAGATGGCTCCACCCAGGTGAGTCTGGGAGTCTATACTACAGAGATGGCTCCACCCAGGGGGAGTCTGGGAGTCTATACTACAGAGATGGCTCCACCCAGGGGAGTCTGGGAGTCTATACTACAGAGATGGCTCCACCCAGGTGAGTCTGGGAGTCTATACTACAGAGATGTCTCCACCCAGGGGAGTCTGGGAGTCTATACTACAGAGATGGCTCCACCCAGGGGAGTCTGGGAGTCTATACTACAGAGATGGCTCCACACAGGGGAGTCTGGGAGTCTATACTACAGAGATGGCTCCACCCAGGGGAGTCTGGGAGTCTATACTACAGAGATGGCTCCACCCAGGTGAGTCTGGGAGTCTATACTACAGAGATGGCTCCACCCAGGTGAGTCTGGGAGTCTATACTACAGAGATGGCTCCACCCAGGGGAGTCTGGGAGTCTATACTACAGAGATGGCTCCACCCAGGGGAGTCCTGGAGTCTATACTACAGAGATGGCTCCACCCAGGGGAGTCTGGGAGTCTATACTACAGAGATGGCTCCACCCAGGGAGTCTGGGAGTCTATACTACAGAGATGGCTCCACCCAGGTGAGTCTGGGAGTCTATACTACAGAGATGGCTCCACCCAGGGGAGTCTGGGAGTCTATACTACAGAGATGGCTCCACCCAGGTGAGTCTGGGAGTCTATACTACAGAGATGGCTCCACCCAGGGGAGTCTGGGAGTCTATACTACAGAGATGGCTCCACCCAGGGGAGTCTGGGAGTCTATACTACAGAGATGGCTCCACCCAGGTGAGTCTGGGAGTCTATACTACAGAGATGGCTCCACCCAGGGGAGTCTGGGAGTCTATACTACAGAGATGGCTCCACCCAGGGGAGTCCTGGAGTCTATACTACAGAGATGGCTCCACCCAGGGGAGTCTGGGAGTCTATACTACAGAGATGGCTCCACCCAGGGGAGTCTGGGAGTCTATACTACAGAGATGGCTCCACCCAGGTGAGTCTGGGAGTCTATACTACAGAGATGGCTCCACCCAGGGGAGTCTGGGAGTCTATACTACAGAGATGGCTCCACCCAGGTGAGTCTGGGAGTCTATACTACAGAGATGGCTCCACCCAGGGGAGTCTGGGAGTCTATACTACAGAGATGGCTCCACTCAGGGGAGTCTGGGAGTCTATACTACAGAGATGGCTCCACCCAGGGGAGTCTGGGAGTCTATACTACAGAGATGGCTCCACCCAGGTGAGTCTGGGAGTCTATACTACAGAGATGGCTCCACCCAGGTGAGTCTGGGAGTCTATACTACAGAGATGGCTCCACCCAGGGGAGTCTGGGAGTCTATACTACAGAGATGGCTCCACCCAGGGGAGTCTGGGAGTCTATACTACAGAGATGGCTCCACCCAGGGGAGTCTGGGAGTCTATACTACAGAGATGGCTCCACCCAGGGGAGTTTGGGAGTCTATACTACAGAGATGGCTCCACCCAGGGGAGTCTGGGAGTCTATACTACAGAGATGCTCCACCCAGGGGAGTCTGGGAGTCTATACTACAGAGATGGCTCCACCCAGGGGAGTCTGGGAGTCTATACTACAGAGAAGCTCCACCCAGGTGAGTCTGGGAGTCTATACTACAGAGATGGCTCCACCCAGGGGAGTCTGGGAGTCTATACTACAGAGATGGCTCCACCCAGGGGAGTCTGGGAGTCTATACTACAGAGATGGCTCCACCCAGGGGAGTCTGGGAGTCTATACTACAGAGATGGCTCCACCCAGGGGAGTCTGGGAGTCTATACTACAGAGATGGCTCCACCCAGGGGAGTTTGGGAGTCTATACTACAGAGATGGCTCCACCCAGGGGAGTCTGGGAGTCTATACTACAGAGATGCTCCACCCAGGGGAGTCTGGGAGTCTATACTACAGAGATGGCTCCACCCAGGTGAGTCTGGGAGTCTATACTACAGAGATGGCTCCACCCAGGGGAGTCTGGGAGTCTATACTACAGAGATGGCTCCACCCAGGGGAGTCTGGGAGAGAGTTGATTTCTGCGGCATCTTCTGCCACATCACAGGACCTCTGTAGATGGAGAGATTATCACTCTCTCTCTTGTTGTCGCGCTCTGTAAGAGGTGAAGAGACAGGGAAAACTGGTCCCCTACCCACAATCCCAATAAATAATACCCACAATCCCAATAAATAATACCCACAATCCCAATAAATAATACCCACAATCCCAATAAATAATACCCACAATCCCAATAAATAATACCCACAATCCCAATCAATAATACCCACAATCCCAATAAATAATACCCACAATCCCAATAAATAATACCCACAATCCCAATCAATAATACCCACAATCCCAATCAATAATACCCACAATCCCAATAAACTCTCTCTCATGTAATCTCTGAAACTCGCTGCCTGGGTTGAGTAACTCTTTGGGGAGACATTGGTTTAGTTGGCAGGGAATATCAATACACTGAGGTCATGCACTGTCAGCCTCGGTCATCACAATGTGATTGATGTAGTATCTTGTTGTACGTACAGAGAACACTTCAGAACTGGAGGACGCACACTGACACAAAGAACAACTACTGTGGTGATCCACACACACACACACACACACACACACACACACACACACACACCACACACACACACACACACCCCAACACACACACACACACACACACCCCCCAACACACACACACACACACCACACACACACACACACACCCCAACACACACACACACACACCCCAACACACACACACACACACACACACCCCCCAACACACACACACACACACACACCACACACACACACACACCCCAACACACCACACACACACACACACACACCACACACCACACACACACACACACACCCCAACACACACACACACACCCCAACACACACACACACACACACACCCCCCAACACACACACACACACACACCACACACACACACACACACCCCAACACACCACACACACACACACACCCCCCCACACACACACACACACACCACACACACACACACACACCCCAACACACACACACACACCCCAACACACACACACACACACACACACCCCCCAACACACACACACACACACCCCAACACACCACACACACACACACACCCCAACACACACACACCACACACACACACACCCCCCAACACACACACACACACACACCACACACACACACACACACCCCAACACACACACACCACACACACACACACCACACCACACACACACACACCTCCATAAAACCCCAACAGACAACCAGACTTGATTACAGTGTTTATTATAGTTTATGACATTATTTTACGAGTTTATTATTAAGACTTTTATTCGAGTGAACAATTAAAAAACATGAAGATGAAACTAAAACAGACAGACATTAGTTATTTGATGATACATTACCTTTCCATGGAAACAGTAACCAAGGAAAAGAACGTCCCCAAAACAACCTCCATGCCAATAAACTGCTGCCTCTCTTCCATAGCAGTATTCAGCTTACGTCCCAAATGGCACCCCTTGTTCCTTATTTAGTGCAGTACTTTCGACTAGGGCCCATAGGGCTCTGATCAAACATAGTGCATAGTGTAGGGAATAGGGTTCCATTTGGGATGCACCTCAGTCATAATGAAAGATGTATGAAAAATGGACCACTGTGGCATGCATTGAGGAGTAGAGGCAACAAGGCCAGTAATGGAGTCTCCCTGTGGTATCATTTAGTTTGGACACCTACTCATTCAAGGGTTTTTCTTTATTTTTACTATTTTCTACAGGGTGAGACATCAAAACTATGAAATAACACATATGGAATCATGTAGTAACCAAAAAAGTGTTAAACAAATCAAAATATATTTTATATTTGAGATTCTTCAAATAGCCACCTTGCCTTGATGACAGCTTTGCACACTCTTAGCATTCTCTCAACCAGCTTCATGAGGTAGTCACCTGGAATGCATTTCAATTAACAGGTGTGCCTTCTTAAAAGTTAATTTGTGGAATTTCTTTCCTTCTTAATGCGTTTGAGCCAATCAGTTGTGTTGTGACAAGGTAGGGGGTATACAGAAGATAGCCCTATTTGGTAAAAGACCAAGTCCATATTATGGCAAGAACAGCTCAAATAAGCAAAGAGAAACGACAGTCCATCATTACTTTAAGACATGAAGGCCAGTCAATATGGAAAATTGCAAAAACCATCAAGCGCTATGATGAAACTGGCTCTCATGAGGACCACCACAGGAATGGAAGACCCAGAGTTACCTCTGCTGCAGAGGATAAGTTCATTAGAGTTACCAGCCTCAGAAATTGCAGCCCAAATAAATGCTTCACAGAGTTCAAGTCACAGACACATCTCAACATCAACTGTTCAGAGGAGACTGTGTGAATCAGGCCTCCATGGTCGAATTGCTGCAAATAAACCACTACTAAAGGACACCAATAAGAAGAAGAGACTTGGGCCAAGAAACACAAGCAATGGACATTAGACCGGTGGAAATTTGTCCTTTGGTCTGGAGTCCAAATTGGAGATTTTTGGTTCCAACTGCCGTGTTTTGTGAGACGTGGTGTGGGTGAACGGATGATCTCCGCATGTGTAGTTCCCACCGTAAAGCATGGAGGAGGAGGTGTTATGGTGTGGGGGTGCTTTGCTGGTGACACTGTCTGTGATTTATTTAGAATTCAAGGCACACTTAACCAGCATGGCTACCACAGCATTCTGCAGCGATACGCCATCCCATCTGGTTTGGGCTTAGTGGGACTATCATTTGTTTTTCAACAGGACAATGACCCAACACACCTCCAGGCTGTGTAAGGGCTATTTGACCAAGAAGGAGAGTGATGGAGTGCTGCATCAGATGACCTGGCCTCCACAATCCCCCGACTTCAACCCAATTGAGATGGTTTGGGATGAGTCGGACGTTAGAGCGAAGGAAAATCAGCCAACAAGTGCTCAGCATATGTGGGAACTCCTTCAAGACTGTGGGAAAAGCATTCCAGGTGAAGCTGGTTGAGAGAATGCCAAGAGTGTGCAAAGCTGTCATCAAGGCAAAGGGTGGCTATTTGAAGAATCTCAAATATAAAATATATTTTGATTTGTTTAACACTTTTTTTGGTTACTACATGATTCCATACGTGTTATTTCATAGTTTTGACGTCCTCACTATTATTCTACAATGTAGAAAATAGTAGAAAATAAATAAAAACCCTTGAATGAGTTGGTGTTCTAAAAGTTTTGACCGATAGTATATACAGTGGGGGAAAAAAAGTATTTAGTCAGCCACCAATTGTGCAAGTTCTCCCACTTAAAAAGATGAGAGAGGCCTGTAATTTTCATCATAGGTACACGTCTAAATGTTTTGACCGATAGTATATATATATAGTAGAGACCTTAGAGTATGGTAAGCAATAGACAGAAAGGCAGTAAACAGCAGCAGTCCTATCAGCCCAATAAGCTCTGTTATCAGTGTAGAACCATCTACACCCCATCTCACATAGAGTTGTCACTCGGTGGTTACGCAACCGGAGGATTGCGCAAAGTCTATGTAGGTTGGTGGGGGGGTCTAATTGTCATTGACCTTTCTCCACCCTTTTCATCATCAGCAATAATAGCAACGGCAATAGCAAGTAAGTAGGTGAAGCCCATGTTGTTGGTGGTGGGTCCATTCAATGTTTATTGACCTTTTTTTCCCCCCACAATCCCTTTCACCATTCAACAACAGTCCCAAGGTGAATAACAAGTTAACAGGGCCTCTGAGGCCTGGGGTAACACTTGACCCTTCACACTGATTTCCTCCGCTTCCCGAAGACATTATTGATGAGTTTGGCCATGGACTTGGAGCCACTGGGTCTCCGTCTCCTCTCCTTGGCCTTGCCCCCCCCCAGGCTGACGTTGTGGACCGTCTTAGAGAACATGAGAACCACCTCCTGGTAGTGTTCTGCCGCAGAGAGCTCGTAGAACTGGCACTGGGACTCTGCTGCCAGGCGCTGGCCCTCCTCTCGACGCACCTCCCTCACATGGCACAGGTCCTGCTTGTTACCCACCAGGAACACCAGAGAGTCTGCATCCCTGATGGGGAAGAGAGGGAGACAGGGTGAGCAGGATCTATGAGGCAATAAGGACAGCCATAATGAATCCCTGGACGTAGCAGAAGACAAAAACAGGAGGCCGCGTTGAGTTTAACGCTAGCGACGTTCAAGACTATGGGGGCGTCTGAAATGGCACCCCTATTCTATTTACGCCACACTATGTTTTACCAGAGTCGTGTCAACGTAGTAGTCAGAAAGCAGTCCGAAGTACTGCAGTCTTTATAATGGAATAAGGAGACATTTCAGATGTAACCTACGACACTAAAACTTCAGCCATGATGGAGAGTTGACGGTATCGTCTCTGTTTGTGTCAGTGCTAAACTGTAGGCCAATGTTGTTGTCCACAAACTGTTTTGGTGGGGCGTTTATGTAGTAACTTTGATTGCTGTGGGTGAAGACTCAGTACATTGAGATGTTCCCTCCACCCCATTAGACCATTAGTGAGATGTTCCCTCATCCCCATTAGACCATTAGTGAGATGTTCCCTCATCCCCATTAGACAGATGTTCCCTCATCCCCATTAGACCATTAGACAGATGTTCCCTCATCCCCATTAGACCATTAGACAGATGTTCCCTCATCCCCATTAGACCATTAGACAGATGTTCCCTCATCCCCATTAGACCATTAGACAGATGTTCCCTCATCCCCATTAGACCATTAGACAGATGTTCCCTCATCCCCATTAGACCATTAGACAGATGTTCCCTCATCCCCATTAGACCATTACAGATGTTCCCTCATCCCCATTAGACCATTAGACAGATGTTCCCTCATCCCCATTAGACCATTAGACAGATGTTCCCTCATCCCCAGAAGACCATTAATGAAAACATTCCACCAATCAGTTCAGCCATTATAGAGAGATGGCACAAGACGCCTCAACAGCAGTAACGTTCTCATAGTGACAGGAGAATTCAATAGCAGCTGGATATTTCATAGAGGATTGGTATGGGTGCTGAATGATGAGTTAGTGGTGTATTGAAATACTGCCAGCAGGAACAGAAGGTCATGCAGACAATAGATATTGGACGAGCCAGAGAGTTGAATCTCTATGGTAGAATCTATCAATGGGATTACTAACAATGTAACAGTTGTTGGGCAGTGTGGCGGCTATTAAACTCACATCAATGTCCAATCTATTGATCTACAACGACAGTAATAAGATGCAATGTCTGTATTAGTGACAGAGTCTACCTTTTGGTAGGTGAGTAGAACTGGAAGGACTGGACAGGTGGGTGGATGGACTGGACAGGTGGTGGATGGACTGGACAGGTGGGTGGATGGACTGGACAGGTGGGTGGATGGACTGGACAGGTGGGTAGATGGACTGGACAGGTGGGTAGATGGACTGGACAGGTGGGTGGATGGACTGGACAGGTGGGTGGATGGACTGGACAGGTGGGTGGATGGACTGGACAGGTGGGTGGATGGACTGGACAGGTGGGTGGATGGACTGGACAGGTGGGTGGATGGACTGGACAGGTGGGTGGATGGACTGGACAGGTGGGTGGATGGACTGGACAGGTGGTGGATGGACTGGACAGGTGGATGGATGGACTGGACAGGAGGGTGGATGGACTGGACAGGTGGGTGGATGGACTGGACAGGTGGGTGGATGGACTGGACAGGTGGTGGATGGACTGGACAGGTGGGTGGATGGACTGGACAGGTGGGTGGATGGACTGGACAGGTGGGTGGATGGACTGGACAGGTGGTGGATGGACTGGACAGGTGGTTGGATGGACTGGACAGGTGGGTGGATGGACTGGACAGGTGAGAGGATGGACTGGACAGGTGGGTGGGTGGACTGGACAGGTGGGTGGATGGACTGGACAGGTGAGTGGATGGACTGGACAGGTGGGTGGATGGACTGGACAGGTGAGTGGGTGGACTGGACAGGTGAGTGGATGGATTGGACAGGTGGGTGGATGGACTGGACAGGTGAGTGGATGGATTGGACAGGTGGGTGGATGGACTGGACAGGTGAGTGGATGGACTGGACAGGTGGGTGGATGGACTGGACAGGTAAGAGGATGGACTGGACAGGTGGGTGGATGGACTGGACAGGTGGGTGGATGGACTGGACAGGTAGGTGGATGGACTGGACAGGTGGGTGGATGGACTGGACAGGTGGTGGATGGACTGGACAGGTAGGAGGATGGACTGTACAGGTGGGTGGATGGACTGGACAGGTGGGTGGATGGACTGGACAGGTGGGTGGATGGACTGGACAAGTGGGTGGATGGACTGGACAGGTGGTGGATGGACTGGACAGGTGGGTGGATGGACTGGACAGGTGGGTGGATGGACTGGACAGGTGAGAGGATGGACTGGACAGGTGGGTGGATGGACTGGACAGGTGAGAGGATGGACTGGACAGGTGTGTGGATGGACTGGACAGGTGGGTGGATGGACTGGACAGGTGGGTGGATGGACTGGACAGGTGGGTGGATGGACTGGACAGGTGGGTGGATGGACTGGACAGGTGGGTAGATGGACTGGACAGGTGGGTAGATGGACTGGACAGGTGGGTGGATGGACTGGACAGGTGAGTGGGTGGATGGACTGGACAGGTGGGTGGATGGACTGGACAGGTGAGTGGGTGGATGGACTGGACAGGTGGGTGGATGGACTGGACAGGTGGGTGGATGGACTGGACAGGTGGGTGGGTGGATGGACTGGACAGGTGGGTGGGTGGATGGACTGGACAGGTGTGTGGATGGACTGGACAGGTGGGTGGATGGACTAGACAGGTGAGTAGATGGACTGGACAGGTGAGTAGATGGACTGGACAGGTGAGTAGATGGACTGGACAGGTGAGAGGATCGACTGGACAGGTGGGTGGATGGACTGGACAGGTGAGTGGTTACCTTTTGGCCACTCCCAGGTTCAGCTCTCTGATCAGGTGTACTATGGCTTTAGCCTTGATGAAGGAGGAGCGGTCACTGATGTCATAGACCACTACGAAGCCATCAGCCCAGTGGATCTGGTCGTTCAGAGTTGACTTCCCCTCACAGGCCTGCAGAGGAACACAAACAGCAGGGACATGTTGCTATAACCAAGCAATCTGATACACACCAGTGGAGGCTGGTGAAGGGAGGTTGGCTCATATTAATGGCTGGAATAGAATAAGGCTGGAATGGAATGAATGGAACCCCATTCCATTCCATTCATTCCAATGAGCCCCAGGCTACACTAAGTGATGTGACTACACGTGCTGAAATAATAGCCTTCATCATACTTCGATAAATCATAATTATAAACTGGGTGGTTTGAGCCCTGAATGCTGATTGGCTGACAGACGTGGTATATTAGACCGTATACCACGGGTATGACAAAACATTTATTTTTACTGCTCTAACTAAGTTGGTAACCAGTTTATAATAGCAATAAGGCACATCGGGAGTTTGTGATTTATGGCCAATATACCACAGCTAAGGGCTGTGTCCAGGCACTCCGCGTTGCGTTGTGCGATAAGAACAGCCCTTAGCCGTGGTATATTGGCCATATACCACACCTCATTGGGCCTTATTGCTTAATTATAAC
>NW_028164437.1:7500-20000 GCF_964263955.1 Coregonus lavaretus | reverse complement strand
GTCTCCCGTCGCTGCCGACAGCCGTTTATCTCAGGGTACTGAGGAACGCCTTGTTCCGAGCCGAGAGAGAGAGAGAGAGAGAGAGAGACAGAGAGAGAGACAGAGAGAGACAGAGAGCGAGAGAGAGAGAGAGAGAGAGAGTAGAGAGAGAGAGAGAGAGAGAGAGAGAGAGAGAGAGAGAGAGAGAGAGAGAGAGAGAGAGAGAGAGAGAGAGAGAGAGACAGAGAGAGAGAGAGAGACAGAGAGGAGAGAGAGGCAGAGAGAGAGAGAGAGAGAGAGAGAGAGAGAGAGAGAGAGAGAGGCAGATGGATAATAACGTCACTATGACGAACACATTGGTTGAAGTGAGTAAGACAGGGACATCAGAGGCATGCTTTTATAAATGAGAAGCACTCGGTTTTTCATGGAGAGGGGAGGTAGTGTGTGTAATGTGTGTATCCACCCCCCCCCCCCCCCCATTCCCCCACCCCCCCTCTGTTGTTTCTCCTCCTCAGAGAAGAGACTCATTCAGTAGGGTCCTCTAGATTGACCTTAATGAGGTGCTCCCTCATAGCAACAAAACCATCAACACAGAGTAACAACAACAACACCTCAGTGACCTATAGAATAACTCATCATACACCACATGACCAGCAGGAGGTGGACACCTGCTCGTCCAACATCTCATTACAAAATCATGGGTATTAATATTAATATGGAGTTGGTCCCCCCCTTTGCTGCTATAACAGCCTCCACTCTTCTGGGAAGGCTTTCCACTAGATGTTGGAACATTACTGCAGGGACTTGCTTCCATTCATCCACAAGAGCATTAGTGAGGTCGGGCGCTGATGTTGGGCGATTAGGCGCTGGCTCGCAGTCGGCGTTCCAATTCATCCCAAAGGTGTTCGATGGGGTTGAGGTCAGGGCTCTGTGCAGGCCAGCCAAGTTCTACCACACCGATCTCAACAAATAATTTCTGTATGGACTTCACTTTGTGCCCGGGGGCATTGTCATGCTGAAACAGGAAGGGCCTTCCCCAAACTGTTGCCACAAAGTTGGAAGCACAGAATCGTCTAGAATGTCATTGTATGCTATAGCGTTAAGATTTCCCTTCACTGGAACTAAGGGGCCTAGCCTGAACCATGAAAAACAGCCCCAGACCATTATTCCCCCTCCAACAAACTTTACAGTTGGCACCATGCATTGGGGCATATTGCGTTCTCCGGGCATCCGCCAAACCCAGATTCGTCCGTTGGACTGCCAGATGGTGAAGCGTGATTCATCACTCCAGAGAACACGTTTCCACTGTCCCAGAGTTCAATGGCGGCGAGCTTTGCACCACTCCAGCCGACGCTTTGCATTGCGCACGGTGATCTTAGGCTTGTGTGCGGCTGCTCGGCCATGGAAACCCATTTCATGAAGCTCCCGACGAAGAACAGCTCTTGTGCTGACGTTGCTTCCAGAGGCAGTTTGGAACTCGGCAGTGAGTGTTTTTTTATTTTTATTGAAATCGGACAGGCGATTTTTACCCGCTACGCGGTTCAGCACTCGGCGGTCCCGTTCTGAGAGCTTGTGTGGCCTACCACTTCACGGCTGAACGGTTGTTGTTCCTAGACAATTTCCACTTCACACTAAAAGCACTTACAGTTGACCGGGGTCAGCTCTAGCAGGGCAGACATTTGACGAACTGACTTGTTGGAAAGGTGGCATCCTATGACGGTGCCACGTTGAAAATCACTGAGCTCTTCAGTAAGGCCATTCAACTGCCAATGTTTGTCTATGGAGATTGCATGGCTGTGTGGTCGATTTTATACACCTGGCTGAAATAGCCAAATCCACTAATTTGAAGGGGTGTCCATCTACTTTTGTATAGATAGTATACTTTTAAATGTTGTTATTTTATAATAAAGAAATCCCCTTCATCTTTCATTGGCACTGATAGAACACTGATATTAGGTAGGAAAACATCTGACAAAAATAGGTTTGGCACAAATGTGTACCTCTGCTCCAAACGTCAGCTAGCACTTTACATATTTTATATCAACTTAAAGTTATATCTTATCAATGACGTAAATGTGTGAAAGGAAGCTGGATCGCTGTCCATGCACTGTATTATAATATAACATGCCATTTAGCAGACGTTTTTATCCAAAGCGACTTACAGTCATGTGTGCATACATTTTTACGTATGGGTGGTCCCGGGGATCGAACCCACTACCCTGGCTGTTACAAGCGCCGTGCTCTACCAATTGAGCTACAGAGGACCACAATTGATTGCTTATCAGCAGAACAGGCTTGTGCAGATACAGTTAGTGCAGCATTTTTCAGGCATTTTTTAGAGGCACACAAGGTAAGGCAAAAACCAAAAAGGCCAGAGGAGAGAGAGAGGGAGAGCGAAAGGGAGGGGGAGAGAGAAATGGAGGGGTAGAGAGAGAGAGAGAGCGAGAGAGAGAGCGATAGACAGAGGGGGGTAGAGAGAGAGTAAGGAGGAGAGAGAGCGGGGGGAGAGAGAGAAAGAGAGAGATGGGGGAGTGAAAGAGAGGGTAGACAATTACAATAATTAGATCAAATGAGGCTGTGGTAAAGTCCAGTTTCCACAACAGTATTGTGAGGTAGACCCTCCTGAATGATGACTGCACCCTCTACATTATTGTTGGCAGACTGAAGAGGATCTGACTTGGCAGGGAGTTTAGCAGTACCATGATAACAGTGGTGACAGGGAGACTAGCAGTGCCATGATAACAGTGGTGACAGGGAGACTAGCAGTGTCATGTCAACAGTGGTGACAGGGAGACTAGCAGTGTCATGTTAACAGTGGTGACAGGAGGACTAGCAGTACCATGTTAACAGTGGTGACAGGGAGACTAGCAGTGTCATGTTAACAGTGGTGACAGGGAGACTAGCAGTGCCATGATAACAGTGGTGACAGGGAGACTAGCAGTGCCATGTTAACAGTGGTGACAGGAGGACTAGCAGTACCATGTCAACAGTGGTGACAGGGAGACTAGCAGTGTCATGATAACAGTGGTGACAGGGAGACTAGCAGTACCATGTTAACAGTGGTGACAGGGAGACTAGCAGTGTCATGTCAACAGTGGTGACAGGGAGACTAGCAGTGCCATGTTAACAGTGGTGACAGGGAGACTAGCAGTGCCATGTTAACAGTGGTGACAGGAGGACTAGCAGTACCATGTTAACAGTGGTGACAGGGAGACTAGCAGTGTCATGTTAACAGTGGTGACAGGGAGACTAGCAGTGCCATGATAACAGTGGTGACAGGGAGACTAGCAGTGTCATGTCAACAGTGGTGACAGGGAGACTAGCAGTGTCATGATAACAGTGGTGACAGGGAGACTAGCAGTGCCATGTTAACAGTGGTGACAGGGAGACTAGCAGTGCCATGATAACAGTGGGGACAGGGAGACTAGCAGTACCATGATAACAGTGGTGACAGGGAGCTTAGCAGTGCCATGATAACAGTGGTGACAGGGAGACTAGCAGTGTCATGTTAACAGTGGTGACAGGGAGACTAGCAGTGTCATGATAACAGTGGTGACAGGGAGACTAGCAGTGCCATGTTAACAGTGATGACAGGGAGACTAGCAGTGTCATGTTAACAGTGGTGACAGGGAGACTAGCAGTGCCATGATAACAGTGGTGACAGGGAGACTAGCAGTGTCATGATAACAGTGGTGACAGGGAGACTAGCAGTGTCATGATAACAGTGGTGACAGGGAGACTAGCAGTGTCATGATAACAGTGGTGACAGGGAGACTAGCAGTGTCATGATAACAGTGGTGACAGGGAGACTAGCAGTGCCATGTTAACAGTGGTGACAGGGAGACTAGCAGTGCCATGATAACAGTGGTGACAGGGAGACTAGCAGTACCATGATAACAGTGGTGACAGGGAGCTTAGCAGTGCCATGATAACAGTGGTGACAGGGAGACTAGCAGTGTCATGTTAACAGTGGTGACAGGGAGACTAGCAGTGTCATGATAACAGTGGTGACAGGGAGACTAGCAGTACCATGTTAACAGTGGTGACAGGGAGACTAGCAGTGTCATGTTAACAGTGGTGACAGGGAGACTAGCAGTGCCATGATAACAGTGGTGACAGGGAGATTAGCAGCGTCATGATAACAGTGGTGACAGGGAGACTAGCAGTGTCATGATAACAGTGGTGACAGGGAGACTAGCAGTGTCATGATAACAGTGGTGACAGGGAGACTAGCAGTGTCATGATAACAGTGGTGACAGGGAGACTAGCAGTGTCATGATAACAGTGGTGACAGGGAGACTAGCAGTGTCATGATAACAGTGGTGACAGGGAGACTAGCAGTGTCATGATAACAGTGGTGACAGGGAGACTACATTTACATTTACATCATTTAGCAGACGCTCTTATCCAGAGCGACTTACAAATTGGTGCATTCACCCTATAGCCAGTGGCATAACCACTTTACCAAACTATTAATTTTTTTATTGTATTTTTTTAGGGGGGGGGGGGGGGGGAGGGAGGGTAGAAGGATTACTTTATCCTATCCCAGGTATTCCTTAAAGAGGTGGGGTTTCAAATGTCTCCGGAAGGTGGTGAGTGACTCCGCTGTCCTGGCGTCGTGAGGGAGCTTGTTCCACCATTGGGGTGCCAGAGCAGCGAACAGTTTTGACTGGGCTGAGCGGGAACTATGCTTCCGCAGAGGAAGGGGAGCCAGCAGGCCAGAGGTGGATGAACGCAATGCCCTCGTTTGGGTGTAGGGACTGATCAGAGCCTGAAGGTACGGAGGTGCCGTTCCCCTCACAGCTCCATAGGCAAGCACCATGGTCTTGTAACAGATGCGAGCTTCAACTGGAAGCCAGTGGAGTGTGCGGAGGAGCGGGGTGACGTGAGAGAACTTGGGAAGGTTGAACACCAGACGGGCTGCGGCATTCTGGATGAGTTGTAGGGGTTTAATGGCACAGGCAGGGAGCCCAGCCAACAGCGAGTTGCAGTAATCCAGACGGGAGATGACAAGTGCCTGGATTAGGACCTGTGCCGCTTCCTGTGTAAGGCAGGGTCGTACTCTCTGAATGTTGTAGAGCATGAACCTGCAGGATCGGGTCACCGCCTTGATGTTAGCGGAGAACGACAGGGTGTTGTCCAGGGTCACGCCAAGGCTCTTCGCACTCTGGGAGGAGGACACAACGGAGTTGTCAACCGTGATGGCGAGATCATGGAACAGGCAGTCCTTCCCCGGGAGGAAGAGCAGCTCCGTCTTGCCAAGGTTCAGCTTGAGGTGGTGATCCGTCATCCATACTGATATGTCTGCCAGACATGCAGAGATGCGATTCGCCACCTGGTTATCAGAAGGGGGAAAGGAGAAGATTAGTTGTGTATCGTCAGCGTAGCAATGATAGGAGAGGCCATGTGAGGATATGACAGAGCCAAGTGACTTGGTGTATAGCGAGAATAGGAGAGGGCCTAGAACTGAGCCCTGGGGGACACCAGTGGTGAGAGCACGTGGTGCGGAGACAGCTTCTCGCCACGCCACTTGGTAGGAGCGACCGGTCAGGTAGGACGCAATCCAAGAGTGAGCCGCGCCGGAGATGCCCAGCTCGGAGAGGGTGGAGAGGAGGATCTGATGGTTCACAGTATCAAAGGCAGCAGACAGGTCTAGAAGGACAAGAGCAGAGGAGAGAGAGTTAGCTTTAGCAGTGCGGAGAGCCTCCGTGACACAGAGAAGAGCAGTCTCAGTTGAATGACCAGTCCTGAAACCTGACTGGTTTGGATCAAGAAGGTCATTCTGAGAGAGATAGCAAGAGAGTTGGCTAAAGACGGCACGCTCAATAGTTTTGGAAAGAAAAGAAAGAAGGGATACTGGTCTGTAGTTGTTGACATCAGAGGGATCGAGTGTTGGTTTTTTGAGAAGGGGTGCAACTCTCGCTCTCTTGAAGACGGAAGGGACATAGCCAGCGGTCAAGGATGAGTTGATCAGCGAGGTGAGGTAGGGGAGAAGGTCACCGGAGATGGTCTGGAGAAGAGAGGAGGGGATGGGGTCAAGCGGGCAGGTTGTTGGGCGGCCTGCAGTCACAAGTCGCAAGATTTTATCTGGAGAGAGAGGGGAGAAAGAAGTCAAAGCATAGGGTAGGGCAGTGTGAGCAGGACCAGCAGTGTCATTAGACTTAACAAACGAGGATCGGATGTCGTCAACCTTCTTTTCAAAGTGGTTGACGAAGTCATCCACAGAGAGGGAGGAGGGGGGGGGGGGGGGGATTCAGCAGGGAGGAGAATGTGGCAAAGAGCTTCCTAGGGTTAGAGGCAGATGCTTGGAATTTAGAGTGGTAGAAAGTGGCCTTAGCAGCAGAAACAGATGAAGAAAATGTAGAGAGGAGGGAGTGAAAAGATGCCAGGTCGGCAGGGAGTCTAGTTTTCTTCCATTTCCGCTCAGCTGCCCGGAGCTCTGTTCTGTGAGCTCGCAATGAGTCATCAAGCCACGGAGCTGGAGGGGAGGACCGAGCCGGCCGGGAGGATAGGGGACACAGAGAGTCAAAGGATGCAGAAAGGGAGGAGAGGAGGCAGAATCAGGAGATTGGAGGGAGAAGGGTTGAGCAGAGGGAAGAGATGATAGGATGGAAGAGGAGAGAGTAGTGGGAGAGAGAGAGCGAAGGTTGCGGCGGCGCATTACCATCTGTGTAGGGGCAGAGTGAGTAGTGTTGGAGGAGAGCGAGAGAGAAAAGGATACAAAGTAGTGGTCGGAGACATGGAGGGGAGTTGCAGTGAGATTAGTAGAAGAGCAGCATCTAGTAAAGATGAGGTCAAGCGTATTGTCTGCCTTGTGAGTAGAGGGGACGGTGAGAGTGTGAGGTCAAAAGAGGAGAGGAGTGGAAAGAAGGAGGCAGAGAGAAATGAGTCAAATGTAGACGTAGGGAGGTTGAAATCCCCCAAAACTGTGAGGGGTGAGCCATCCTCAGGAAAGGAGCTTATCAAGGCGTCAAGCTCATTGATGAACTCTCCAAGGGAACCTGGAGGGCGATAGATGACAAGGATATTAAGCTTAAATGGGCTAGTGACTGTGACAGCATGGAATTCAAATGAGGAGATAGACAGATGGGTTAGGGGAAAAATTGAGAATGTCCACTTGGGAGAGATGAGGATTCCTGTGCCACCACCCCTCTGACCAGATGCTCTCGGGGTATGCGAGAACACATGGTCAGACGAGGAGAGAGCAGTAGGAGTAGCAGTGTTTTCAGTGGTAATCCATGTTTCCGTCAGCGCCAGGAAGTCGAGGGACTGGAGGGTAGCATAGGCTGGGATGAAGTCAGCCTTGTTGGCAGCAGAACGGCAGTTCCAGAGGCTGCCTGAGACCTGGAACTCCAGGTGTGTGGTGCGTGCAGGGACCACCAGGTTAGAGAGGCAGCAGCCACGCGGTGTGAGGCGTTTGTGTAGCCTGTGCGGAGAGGAGAGAACAGGGATAGGCAGAGGCATAGTTGACAGGCTGTAGCAAATGGCTACAATAATGCAGAGGAGATCGGAATGAAATGAACTAAACATCAGGGAAAGGAGAGAGCGGGGCCTCCCTCACCACAACTCCCAAATATAACTCTCCCAACTTCCACCTCAGAGACTATAATTGTTTCACTGAAACACCCGAATAAAACTCTCCCAACTTCCACTTTAGAAATTAGAATTGTTGTAAACTACAGCGGTTCAATGTTTCAAGGAATAGACTCAACTTACTTTATTCAGCTAGCTAACTATGACGCCATAGCTAACTAGCATGCTAGCATCCAATAACACACGGTTTAGCACCAATACTTGGTTACAACAAGCTACCAATAGTGTGTTAACACACTAAACAGATAATTCGTGTCCGTGTCTAGTTCCTTTCATAACGCAGCAATAATTAAACGTTGGCTAGCTAGCACAAAGATAGCACAAAGATATTGTATTTAGCTGCTACAGTACTGCTAGCTGGTAGTGTTGGCTAGCTAGCTAGCAATGGCTGCTGTGTTGACTTTGTTTGAAAAACGGCGTCGCTGCGAACGAATGTAGCTGGCTAAAATTATATTGTATTTAGTTGCTATAGTACTGCTAGCTGGTAGCGTTGGCTAGCTAGCAATGGCTGCGGTGATGACTTTGTTTGAAAAACGGCGTCACTGCGAACGAATGTAGCTGGCTAAAAGGATATTGTATTTAGTTGCTACAGTACTGCTAGTACTGTACTGCTAGCTGGTAGCTGGTAGTGTTGGCTAGCTAGCAATGGCTGCGGTGTTGACTTTGTTTGAAAAAAAGACTAGCAGTGCCATGTTAACAGTGGTGACAGGGAGACTAGCAGTGTCATGTTAACAGTGGTGACAGGGAGACTAGCAGTGTCATGATAACAGTGGTGACAGGGAGACTAGCAGTGTCATGTTAACAGTGGTGACAGGGAGACTAGCAGTGTCATGTTAACAGTGGTGACAGGGAGACTAGCAGTGCCATGATAACAGTGGTGACAGGGAGACTAGCAGTGTCATGATAACAGTGGTGACAGGGAGACTAGCAGTGTCATGATAACAGTGGTGACAGGGAGACTAGCAGTGCCATGTTAACAGTGGTGACAGGGAGACTAGCAGTGTCATGTTAACAGTGGTGACAGGGAGACTAGCAGTGCCATGATAACAGTGGTGACAGGGAGACTAGCAGTGTCATGATAACAGTGGTGACAGGGAGACTAGCAGTGTCATGATAACAGTGGTGACAGGGAGACTAGCAGTGCCATGATAACAGTGGTGACAGGGAGACTAGCAGTGCCATGTTAACAGTGGTGACAGGGAGACTAGCAGTGTCATGATAACAGTGGTGACAGGGAGACTAGCAGTGCCATGATAACAGTGGTGACAGGGAGACTCTCAGCTGAAACTAGATTAACTCTGAGAAACAATGCTCCCGCTGAGCCACTATCACAGAAAAATAACAGTATTTTTCAGAGGCACACAAGGTAGGGCCAAATAGAGCAATCTGATACTCTCTCTCCGTTTCCCGTGGTGATTGTCATCCAGTCTTAATAACAATCTGATACTCTCTCTCCGTTTCCCATGGTTACTACAGCACATTATTTTAACTGAACCCCACCAAGCTGTAACAGAATAGCATTCTGCTATTAAAAGGACATGATGGTGCAGTTGGCATAATTGTTACTGGACCTGCATGTTAATGTCTGCTGTATTAAACCTCTTTAACACGTTATGTTACGGGACCTGCATGTTAATGTCTGCTGTATTAAACCTCTTTAACACGCTGTTTTATAATATAATATAGTGCACTGCTTTTGACCAGGGCCCACCCTATTCCCTATATAGTGCACTGCTTTTGACCAGGGCCCACCCTATTCCCTATATAATGCACTGCTTTAGACCAGGGCCCACCCTATTCCCTATATAATGCACTGCTTTTCACCAGGGCCCACCCTATTCCCTATATAATGCACTGCTTTAGACCAGGGCCCACCCTATTCCCTATATAATGCACTGCTTTAGACCAGGGCCCACCCTATTCCCTATATAATGCACTGCTTTTCACCAGGGCCCACCCTATTCCCTATATAATGCACTGCTTTAGACCAGGGCCCACCCTATTCCCTATATAATGCACTGCTTTTGACCAGGCCCCACCCTATTCCCTATATAATGCACTGCTTTTGACCAGGGCCCACCCTATTCCCTATATAATGCACTGCTTTAGACCAGGGCCCACCCTATTCCCTATATAATGCACTGCTTTAGACCAGGGCCCACCCTATTCCCTATATAATGCACTGCTTTTGACCAGGGCCCACCCTATTCCCTATATAATGCACTGCTTTTGACCAGGGCCCACCCTATTCCCTATATAATGCACTGCTTTGACCAGGGCCCACCCTATTCCCTATATAATGCACTGCTTTTCACCAGGGCCCACCCTATTCCCTATGTAATGCACTGCTTTTGACCAGGGCCCACCCTATTCCCTATATAATGCACTGCTTTTGACCAGGGCCCACCCTATTCCCTATATAATGCACTGCTTTTCACCAGGGCCCACCCTATTCCCTATATAATGCACTGCTTTTGACCAGGGCCCACCCTATTCCCTATATAATGCACTGCTTTTGACCAGGGCCCACCCTCATCTCAGTCAGGATTTGGTCGAACTCCGACATACCCTCTTGCTCTAAATGCATAGAAGTAGAGCCGCACACACACACACACGCACACACACACGCACACATACACACACACACACATACACACACACACACACACACACACACACACACACACACACACACACACACACACACACACACACACACACACACACACACACACACACACACACAAACAAACACACAATATGGAATAGGGTACCATTTGAGATGCACAGTAGAGTTATCACGCAATCTGAGAATAGCATCGTTCTTCTTACTGGAAAAGAGGTGACCCATATTTCAGATCTCTTAAACATGTCATTTAAATATAGAACTTGTATACATTTCACAGATACATCAATGTTAGTCAGTAGGCAGGTTTCCATTGACCCAGGTTTATTCCACAAAAGCAATGTCGCCCAAAAAAAAATCATTGTGACATTTGTAATGGAAACTGTACAGTGAGGGAAAAATTTATTTGATCCCCTGCTGATTTTGTACGTTCGCCCACTGACAAATACATTTTTTCAGGTCACTAGACCTCCATGATTGAAGTTTCACCATGGTTTGGACCTGCACATGAAAATTATTAGAATATGGCAAATATTAGTCAATTTCTTGCATTATATCCAAGCTGGCTTTTGCAGGCTACCTGAGATATGAAAGAGATAAGTGGGAGGGCATACAGACTGTCGCCAATTTATCAATCAGCAATTTGCCTAAATGGGTAATGGAAACACTTCAACCACTACATTTTGATTCGACACTCGAGGTTCTGGAGAAAAAGTGTTTTTCTTTATGTGTGAGGTCTTTACGTCCAGCTGTTGTTATCAACACAAGACAGTTGAATGGAAACACACCGTAGAAGACAATTGTCCCATCTACTTTCTATGCCAACTTCCAACATGTAGACCAAAAAAAAAACACTGGACAAGTTAATAGAAACATAACTACTGATTTTATCCCAAATATAACTATTTTCTCAACATATTTCACTACTATGGGTTCCTGGTCAAAAGTAGTGCACTTTATACGGAATAGGGTGCCATTCTCTGGTCTAAAGTAGTGCACTTTATATGGAATAGGGTGCCATTTTGGATGCAGATATTTTCTTTGGAAGATGTTTTAGGTAGGAGGCTGCTCTCGCTAAAATCTCTTTATCAACAACCATGTGAGAAGAAGTCCTCTTCTGTGTCTCGTATTTTATTTGGGGTCAGGCGGATGGTAAACAGTGATTTTAGGTCAATGGAAACTTCTGATTCATCAGAGAAAGAGAGAGCTTTACTGTTGCCAGCTACACAGCAGCTAACAGCAACAGCCGTGGTTCTACCGATCCGACTAGGACTGGACCAAACGTTCAGACAGAGAGATGTGGTTCTACCGATCCGACTAGGACTGGACCCAACGTTCAGACAGAGAGACGTGGTTCTACCGATCCAACTAGGACCGGACCAAACGTTCAGACAGAGAGATGTGGTTCTACCGATCCGACTAGGACTGGACCCAACGTTCAGACAGAGAGATGTGGTTCTACCGATCCAACTAGGACCGGACCAAACGTTCAGACAGAGAGATGTGGTTCTACCTATCCAACTAGGACCGGACCAAACGTTCAGACAGAGAGATGTGGTTCTACCTATCCAACAAGGACTGGACCAAACGTTCAGACAGAGAGATGTGGTTCTACCGATCCAACTAGGACTGGACCAAACGTTCAGACAGAGAGATGTGGTTCTACCTATCCAACAAGAACTGGACCAACGTTCAGACAGAGAGATGTGGTTCTACCTATCCAACTAGGACCGGACCAAGCGTTCAGACAGAGAGATGTGGTTCTACCTATCCAACAAGGACTGGACCAAACGTTCAGACAGAGAGATGTGGTTCTACCGATCCGACTAGGACTGGACCAAACGTTCAGACAGAGAGATGTGGTTCTACCGATCCGACTAGGACTGGACCCAACGTTCAGACAGAGAGACGTGGTTCTACCGATCCAACTAGGACCGGACCAAACGTTCAGACAGAGAGATGTGGTTCTACCGATCCGACTAGGACTGGACCCAACGTTCAGACAGAGAGATGTGGTTCTACCGATCCAACTAGGACCGGACCAAACGTTCAGACAGAGAGATGTGGTTCTACCTATCCAACTAGGACCGGACCAAACGTTCAGACAGAGAGATGTGGTTCTACCTATCCAACAAGGACTGGACCAAACGTTCAGACAGAGAGATGTGGTTCTACCGATCCAACTAGGACTGGACCAAACGTTCAGACAGAGAGATGTGGTTCTACCTATCCAACAAGGACTGGACCAAACGTTCAGACAGAGAGATGTGGTTCTACCTATCCAACTAGGACCGGACCAAAC
>NW_028164437.1:0-5000 GCF_964263955.1 Coregonus lavaretus | reverse complement strand
TTATCCAGTTGGAGGCTGATCCGCCTGAATGATCCTGTTTCATTTCCCTTTGGTCTCCCTCCCCTCCCACCACTGCCCCAGATCTGAGCTGGAGTTGGCCTCTCTCTCACCATGACCATGATTTAGTGCTCTATCAATAAACTAATTAAAAGGGTCTGGCTTTCAGCTTCCCAGCAACTTCATATCTCTTAATGCTGACTGACTGAAAGTTTCTATTAATTAATGAGTTCTGTATCAGGACGGTCTGACCCAACAGCAGGAGGAACGAACACGTCAGTATGATACACCAGCCACGTCCACAGAAATAGCCCACGCCACAGGCCGACTTCGCCGTGATCGATTCTCATTTTGAGAGAGGCGAGACGAGCTGGCAAATGGAAACTGGAACTGGAAGAGAAGTGAACCCAGAAACGTCCGATCCAAGCCAAGAGGCTAAGCTAGACGGAGACCTACATTTCAAGGTGCCAAAACAAGAGGTTCAGGTAGGTCAATATTTTCTCTGGGTCATCTATCTTCATCTATTCGACCCTGTAGAGGCCAACGCCTGCCGGTTATCATTACATAGCCAAAACGTGTTGAGAAAGAGCTACAGGTAACCGCCAAAATAAAGGAAGCACCAACATAGTGTCTTAATAATAATAATAATATGCCATTTAGCAGACGCTTTTATCCAAAGCGACTTACAGTCATGTGCGCATAATATATATATTTTTTTACGTATGGGTGGTCCCCGGGGATCGAACCCACTACCCTGGCTGTTACAAGCGCCGTGCTCTACCAATTGAGCTACAGAGGACCACAAAAGGGAGTTGCGCCAACCACGAGCCAGAACAGCTTCCATGAGCCTTGGAAATAGATTCTACAAGTGTCTGAAACTCTATTGGAGGGATGCGACACCATTCTTCCACGAGAAATTCCATCATTTGGTGTTTTGTTGATGGAAAGGCGCCGTCTCAGGCGCCGCTCCAGAATCTTCCAGAAGTGTTCAATTGGGTTGAGATCTCGTGACTGAGACACACAGTTTGTTTTAGTGAAATGTCTGGACTTTTTTGGAGTGTAAAATTGTTTGACCATTAAATATCCTAATTTACCTAACCCCTAACCCCTAACCCCTAACCCCTAAACCACACTAAATCTAACCCTGAAGCTTTAAAATATATATTTGCACAAAATTCAGGACCTGACAAAAAAACATGCTTTGTTACCTTTTCAGGACAATAAGGTGAAAGGATTTTTGGGATCCTGATAATGTTGGAAAAATAAAACACACACAAACTCACATTAAACCCTCTATGCTCCTTTGAGACCCCTGAAATCTCTTCTTCTAGCCGTGGTAGTCAAAAATAATGGGCAACTGGGGCCTTTTATACATGACCCTAAGCATGATGGGATGCTAATTGCCTAATTAACTCAGGAACCACACCTGTATGGAAGAACCAGCTTTCAATATTTTTTTGTATTCCTCATTTACTCAAGTGTTTCCTATATTTCGGCAGTTACCCGTAGGTTGGTATCTCTAACGAATGGAAAAACAGAACCGTTTAGGTTAAAGAGAGGCAACACAGCCTAAACCTTGGACGTGTCTCAAATCGCACCCTATTCCCTTTATAGTGCACTACTTTTGACCAGATCTCCACGTGCCCTTGGTCAAAAGTAGTGCACTATAAAGGGAACAGGGGTGACCATTTGAGACACGTCCCTTGTTTAGATAGGCAACAAGCTCGGAACGCTAGCTCACCCTGCTCCCATCATCCAATGGATGCTCTGGACCAGAGTATCCCTTAGCAACAGCCAGGAATAATACCCCATAAATGGTATTACGGTCAGTCTAAAAGAGGAATAGTCATAATCTCTTAACACTCACAAGTGTACAGTAAAGCAGCCTCTAATCTCTTACACTGTCCAGTACATTATTCCATTACTTTGACAGAAGACGGGGGCCAAGCGAACAGCATCCCATATCTGTTTTGGCCCGGCTCACGAGCGTAAATATTGCTATCAGAATGGCAGCATAGTTTAAGATTCTACACTCCATGAACAGGATGGGTGAAGGTGACGTCACACTGCCATTTCACTCCCTGTTGTAGCGATATCTTAGGGAGGCCTTGGTGAGGAAGTTGAACTGTGATACACACACATCTTTAGGACATTCAAGTTTCTCCTTACTCGTAGACTTTTCCTCAGTCGATATTTTCCATTCATCCTAATCTTGTTCCACCACTAAATCGACCTCTCTGAGGATGGATTTGACACAGAATCAAAAAGGTCCACCTCGGCAATTCTTTGTGTTTCTTTTGTTTTGAGAGAAGCTTGTGACAGACAGCCATCATTCTTCTTCAGTCTCTCTGGAGATTGTATTCATGACACGCTGCTGTTAGTCAATGTGAGAGATTGAGGCTCACGGGGGGCTGTTGATTAGGCTGTCATGTCATACCATGAGAGAGCACCAATCATTCTCTTGACTATTGGTGGTCTCCTGGTGTCTATTTGGTCTCCTGTGTCTATTTGGTCTCCTGGTGGTCTCCTGGTGTCTATTCGGGTCCCCTGGTGTCTATTTGGTCTCCTGGTGTCTAATTTGGTCTCCTGGTATCTATTTGGTCTCCTGGTGTCTATTTGGTATCCTGGTGTCTATTTGGTCTCCTGGTGTCTATTTGGTTTCCTGGTGTCTATTTGGTCTCCTGGTGTCTATTTGGTCTCCTGGTGGTCTCCTGGTGTCTATTTGGTCTCCTGGTGTCTATTCTGTCCCTGGTGTCTATTTGGTCCCCTGGTGTCTATTCTGTCCCCTGGTGTCTATTTGGTCTCCTGGTGTCTATTTGGTCTCCTGGTGTCTATTTGGTCTCCTGGTGTCTATTTGGTCTCCTGGTGGGTCTCCTGGTGTCTATTTGGTCTCCTGGTGTCTATTTGGTCTGCTGGTGTCTATTTGGTCTCCTGGTGTCTATTTGGTCTGCTGGTGTCTATTTGGTCTCCTGGTGTCTATTTGGTCTGCTGGTGTCTATTCGGTCCCCTGGTGTCTATTCGGTCTCCTGGATTGAGGCTCACAGGGGCTGTTGACTAGGCTGTCATGTTATGCTGAGAGAACACCATACAATAGTCAAGAGAATGATGATGGTGTCTCTCAGTCTCTCCTATTCTCCTCTCTTGTCTCTCTCTGTCTCTCCTCTTCTGTCTCTCAGTCTCTCCTCTTCTCCCTCTCTTGTCTCTCCCTCTCTCCTCTTCTCCCTCTCTTGTCTCTCAGTCTCTCCTCTTCTCCCTCTCCTGTCTCTCAGTCTCTCCTCTTCTCCCTCTCTTGTCTCTTTCAGTCTCTCATCTCCTCCCTCTCTTGTCTCTCTCTGTCTCTCCTCTTCTGTCTCTCAGTCTCTCCTCTTCTCCCTCTCTTGTCTCTCCCTCTCTCCTCTTCTCCCTCTCTTGTCTCCCAGTCTCTCCTCTTCTCCCTCTCTTGTCTCTCTGTCCTCTCCTCTTCTCCCTCTCTTGTCTCTTTCAGTCTCTCCTCTTCTCCCTTTCTCAGTCTCTCCTCTTCTCCCTCTCTTGTCTCTCTGTCTCTCCTCTTCTCCCTCTCTTGTCTCTTTCAGTCTCTCCTCTTCTCCCTCTCGTCTCTCAGTCTCTCCTCTTCTCCCTCTATTATCTCTTTCAGTCTCTCCTCTTCTCCCTCTCGTCTCTCTCTGTCTCTCCTCTTCTCCCTCTCTTGTCTCTCAGTCTCTCCTCTTCTCCTTCTCTTGTCTCTCAGTCTCTCCTCTTACCAGAAGGCTTTTCATATACAGAGAAAGAGGCTCCCAGTCAGTTGTTGAAGGGACAGGTAGAGGGTCACTGTCTGTGTGGAAAAAGGACAGAATGATAGAATGCTTTCAGTAAAGTGGTTGGGTTGGGTGCTATTTGTTGACGCAGAGTTGTCAGACACCAACGCCTACTACTATTAACCACTACATGAGTAAATCTAATCCAAGGCTAACTAACCTGCGTCTCCAGTGCAAGCAACAACAGTATTTTACCCCACCTACAGGACTACCATAGACATATATTTAGACCGTTAAAACCATATGATTACATGGACAACTAATGCAACTATAGAGGCTGCAGCAGGCCAGGCATTGCTCATTGTTTTTTGTTTTTGTTTTTTTCAAACCACAAAACCTGTTGTTAGCTCACCTAAACGTGGTGTATGGTTGGGTACTTATCTTACTGTTCTGCTTGTTTCAGAAAAGTACTCTCTGATTGTAGAACATCAACGACAAATGTTTTTGAAGATGTCTGCAGTTATGAAGATAGACAATATACCTACTTGGCAACAACCGTCTAAAATAATCTGCCCTCCTCCTATGGAAATGCTCTAAACCTCTATGACATGGAAATACAGAGAGGTGGCAGTGGTTATAACCTCTATGGAAATACAGAGAGGGGCAGTAGTTATAACCTCTATGGAAATACAGAGAGGGGGCAGTAGTTATAACCTCTATGGAAATACAGAGAGGGGGCAGTAGTTATAACCTCTATGGAAATACAGAGAGGGGGCAGTAGTTATAACCTCTACGACATGGAAATACAGAGAGGGGGCAGTAGTTATAACCTCTATGGAAATACAGAGAGGGGGCAGTAGTTATAACCTCTATGGAAATACAGAGAGGGGGCAGTGGTTATAACCTCTATGGAAATACAGAGAGGGGGCAGTAGTTATAACCTCTATGGAAATACAGAGAGGGGGTCAGTAGTTATAACCTCTATGGAAATACAGAGAGGGGGCAGTAGTTATAACCTCTATGGAAATACAGAGAGGGGACAGTAGTTATAACCTCTATGGAAATACAGAGAGGGGGCAGTAGTTATAACCTCTACGACATGGAAATACAGAGAGGGGGCAGTAGTTATAACCTCTATGGAAATACAGAGAGGGGGCAGTGGTTATAACCTCTATGACATGGAAATACAGAGAGGGGGCAGTAGTTATAACCTCTATGGAAATACAGAGAGGGGGCAGTAGTTATAACCTCTACGACATGGAAATACAG